>NW_017731511.1:3030569-3033267 GCF_001890085.2 Hipposideros armiger | reverse complement strand
AGAGAGAGAGAGAGAGAATGTCCATAGGGGCCTTCCTTTAGTGCGAATAATGGCTGTTCCAAGTGGCCTGAAGGACCACTGGGTTTTCCATGTTAAGTTCCCCAGCAAAGGTGCAAGCGCTGATGAAAAAACCACAAAGACATTTCCCCTTTACTAAAATGACAGATTCATGAAGAAGGCTACATCCTGGGTCACATTTTTAATTGATATCCAGTGGTCTCTTTTAGAAGCAACTGTATCTCCAAGCAGGAAGCACAAGCCCCAGAGGTTAGGCTGCACAGGGTGGAACACTGTAGCTAGATGCAGAGGCTGGGAGAATGTTAACTGTGCTAGTTGCTTTACTATTATATGATGCTTATTGTTTTCTAAGTGCGTGGTTCAAAGTTCCATAGGTTTTGAGTTACCTGCCCTACCTCTATTTTTCCCACAAGCCCTGATATTTTTAGTGTGTAATTTTGTAGGACTATAGTTGTAGCCAAAATACCTGTATTTTATTTTCACACAGCAGTCAAAGCCCCAACGTGACCCATGGAAAGACAGTGGTCTGGAGGGAGGTAATTAGGTTATGAAGGGGCATTGGAATTGGGCCTCCAGCATCATCTAGAGGAAATGGCTCCTGATGTGATTGTAATTCTTGGCATTGACATATCTGTGGTTTGGAGAAAGGCAATGCATCAGTCTATCCTGGCTTAATGTAAAAATAGAGGAAAAAAAACAGTAAAGAATACTTAATTCCCTTATTTCTAATTACATGTTTGTTCTGCAATCTTCTTATCCAAGATTGGTGTATAGGATTCCTCTCTAGTACCAACTCCAATTGACTGGTAGTGGCTGCCTGAAGCAATGAAATAAAAAGGATGCTGAGGCCACTTCTGGGCTCAGTGGGAAAGAATGCCACAATTGATTAGTGATGTCTGTCAGGAGTTGCCCCGCATGTGTCACCCCTATAATCTATGATACAGTTGAGGAAATTTGCCTACTAAGATGAATGGCCTGGGAAGACAAGCAGACTTGGTTCTGGAATCGGTACATTTACCTTTGTAAATGAACAAATCGATTCTCTGATGACCAGTCTGTCTCTGTCAGTTTCACCTGAGGCTGCTCATTTGGGTGAACTGAGAAAATAGAAGGTTTAAACCAGCAACTCTGAAGATATTAGAAGTCCTGACTCCCAGATGCTGTTACCAGAAAACACCCTCCTTGAAGAATCCTACCACTCATTATCTTTTGACTTGTTATGCATTGACTATTAAGTATTCCTCATACTTCTCCCCTTACCCTATTTTACTTGCCATATTTCATCAACTATAAGATGTCATCGAGTTGGTATATACCAGGACAGCCAGGATGTCATTTTCAAACATGTGAATTTGTTTATTTCTAGGGACCTAACAACGGGACCAATAGTGCAACTCTTTGATATTTAAATTAACAAGTTCTTTAAGGAGAAAAAAATATGAGTCTCAGTTGCTGCCTGAAAACCTCTCTTTCCCAGCAAAGAGAAAGTGCACAATCAGAACTTACAGAACAGGTGTCAGGGGCTCAGAAGAAACCCCCAGAAAGGACAATTCGGTGAGCATTCTTGTAAGAAATACGACATCACCAGTGCTCTAGGCAGCACAGAGGACAGGTTTTCAGGAGGAGCGTGGACATCAACAGCTCTGAGTTAAACAGTGCCCCAGAGAAGTTAAACTCTGAATATGAAGTTTTTTAACCAATATATTCCTCTTTTATTTCCTTTTTATGCTTGCAAAAGATCTACATGTAGATAAGTCTAAAAGAACTTTTTTAGTAAGTATAGAAGAATAAAGCTTTGTGTTATGTTGATATCATTTTTTTCCCTTTCTCTTTGAGACGTAAAATATTGGTGCCTCTTCCCATTGATGGTACCTTAGACTCAATGAAATACGGTATAATTTACATCCATAACAAATGAAGAGATGCAGCCTCAAGAGTCTGATTGTTCGGGCCAGCTGAGTGGCTCATTAGCTAAGAGTTGGCTTGGGAGCGCAAGCTCTGAGCAGCAGGGCCACCGGTTCGGATCCCACATGGGCGAGTGACGCTGCTCCCTCTATAGCTAAGATGATGAACAACAGCTTGACCTGGAGCTGGGCTGCCATGAGTCGCTGGCGATGGCGTAGGCTGCAGTGGGGCTGCAGTGGGCTGCTATGAGCTACCATGGGTGGCCAGCAGCCAATGAGAGCTGCCATGAGCCCCCATGAGCAGCCATCCAATGGCTGGCGACCGATCTGCCTCAGCCGGCAAGAGCGCAATGATCACAATACCAACATGGGCAGTGAAGTGACATCCTCCACAACTACAGTGAAGAACAAAAGGACAGCAACTTGTCTGTTTCCCTTCCCTGATTCTGCAGTGCTGTTCCCTCTCCCAATTTCCCAATAAAATCTTTAAAAAGAAAAATAAAGAATCTGATTGTTCATAGATTGTCCAAGTTCTGTCATCAAGTGAATTTTGCATCTAGGGTTAGAATTTATGAGACCTTAATTCTTGCCTAGCCCACTCGAACATCACTTAGTGCCATGTTTCAGAAAGGTTGGTTATAAATAGCCAAACCATGGGCTGGATGGCCAACTAGAACTGGTCAGCCTAAACTACAACCCTTCTATAGGCCAAACGAACAAGTTTATTCTATATGGGTAGATGTGGTACAGCCCAAGGACAAGCATTAGCTGCCAGC
>NW_017731511.1:3015798-3028449 GCF_001890085.2 Hipposideros armiger | reverse complement strand
TTACAGTACAAAATAGCAAGTCACATAATAGATATAAATAACATGCTGAACAGGCACTTACCCTGCCTGGCAGTGCAAGAAAACCTCAGAGTAGGTGACATTTGTGCTGGTTCTTGAAGGATGAGCGATTTACTTGGCAGAAAAGAGAGGGAGCAATACCACATTGCCAAGCAGAATGGTTTGTTCAAAGTCACAGAAGCACTACAAAGAAAGATGAGTTTGAAGGACCTTAGTTTGATTGTAGATAAGACATGTGGAAAAGGTGAGAGAAATGGAAAGAGATGAGGCTTGATGAGGAGTTTGCATTTCATTCTGTAGGTAGAGAGAAGTCCTAAAATGCATTCACATGGGTTTAAATAGCTTAGCAATCAAATGCTTTTTCTACGTGGAATTGATATGTACAGTCCAGTCACCAGTCACCACCTGAGTTTACAGAAACATTACATTAGTGAGCCTGCAGCGAGAGCTCCTTCTGACGAGCCCTGGCACATGTGTGAGCTGAGGCAACCTGGATTTCCAAGGGGTTGTTTCAGCCCTGACATCTGTCTTAAACACAGTCATTGAGCTGTGGTTCCTCACTGTGGCTGGAAGCCTAGCCAGAGGCTGCATTATTGTGAGAGATTGTGGCTTTGACAATTATGTGCTCCTCCACTGCAGGGCTCTCTACTTCACATGGGCGCAGGAGCTTGCCAACACACACTTCATGTTTTCATATTTTCCTCATTGGGTAATTGCAAAATGGGCGATTCCACCTCCATGCCGCGAGATTGATTTCATCCAAACTGCAGACTGGCTGATCAGTGGCCCAGTTTTCCAGTCATGTGATCTGGCATCTGGCATTTACCACCCATCAAATGAAATTACACAGCACTGATGAATTACCAGCTCACCCCTGGGCAGAACTTTTTCCCTTAAGTTCCCTCCTCCTTAATACTTGTATAATGTTTAATAGTGTCATGGCTTGTCTACACAGGGATATCAACTGGAATGTATCAAAACTTTACCACAAATGGAGATTTATATATGTATGTATAAATTATACACAAATAGACACACATGTATATGTATGAATACATGTGAATGAGTTATCCGATTTATGTGAGTTATCCGATTTATGTGATGAGTAAAATTGAGTGACTATAATTTTTGTTTTGTTTTAAAAATTATTCATATATAGACACATACACACGTGTGTGTGTGTGTGTGTGTGTATACATACACATATATAAAATGCCATTTATATGAATCTTCCAAATGCATGAAACTATCTAAATAAATCCTGGTACCAATTCCAACGTTGATGTCGAGGGGGATCCTCCCACACCAACAAACAATTTTCAGATACCAGCGGGGCGTCTGAGAAGTCAACTTAATTGTTAACTATCTACCTGAAGAGAGCATCATATTCCACAGGTTGAGGGGTCAGTCCTATAAGACTGCCCCCTCCCACCACTTCAGAAGCAAGTCAAAAACCCAGGCTGTTACCTGTGCTTCTGACTGATGGGCTATAAATCAAGAGGTTCCCTTTACCCTCTCCTTGGGTTTGATTCATTTGCTAGAGTGGCTCACAGAACGCAGAGAAACACGTTACTTACTAGATCACTAGATAACATCCATGTGTTCACCAACCCCAAAGCTCTCCAAACCCCATCCTTTGGGGTTTTTATGGAGGCTCCATTACATAGATATGATTGACTAAATGCTTGATCATTAGTGATTGAACTCCAGCTTCAGCCCCTCTCCTCTCCCTGGAGGTGGAGGTAGGACTGAAAGTAGCAACCCTCTAATCACAATGTTGGCTCCACTGGCAACCAGCCCCCATCCTTAGGTGCTTTCCAAAAGCCACCTCATTAACATAACAAAAGACGCCTTGGTCACTCTCAACACTTAGAAAGTTTCAAAGGTTTGGGAGCTGGAGTCAGGAATTGTGGCTGAACACCAGCTATGCATCTAAATGACCAAATATATGTTTCTTATAAATCACACTATCACACTTTCGAATGTTTTTGTTTTGTTTTACTTCAATCAAGTCTTTATGGAACTATTTTTGAAAGTGTCGAAAGGGTGAGTTCTGGAATCAGCCTGCTCTGTTTGAATACCTATTTCTTCACCTCCTAGTTCTGTCTCCTTGGGCAAATAACAGTCTTTCTGAGTTTCAGCTTTCTCACCTTTTAAAATGAGAATAATAGTAACCACCTCATGGGATTGCTTTGTGAATTAAATGGGTGTGCAGGTAAAGCATTTGGTATGCAGTGAACATTCAAATAATGCTAAAAATTCATACTTGATGCACATTAGAATTAGCTCTTGAATGCTGGGGCCATCATGACAAGCATTAATGATTACAGGAAAACAGATAGCTGGCAACTGTGGAGCCTATTAAGAACCAGAAAGCTATTTACCCTTCTACTTAATAGCCCCAGACCAGGCTTCTTCCCAGGCCTGTCTGGTTTCTGAGTATTTATACAGCATCCTTTGCTTTTAGACTGTCAGTTGTCACATTATAAAATTGCTAATTTACATAGGAACTTAACAGTGCTTTTGCCCCCTTAGCGTTTTACTGACAAATCAAATAATCCAGCTTGTTAAAATTCCATCTAAAGCAGGAGTTTAGAAGCTCTGATTGAATGCCCCAACCTGTCCTTCAATGTCTGCACTATGTACTGTCCATTTTAGCCACTCAAAGATCTTTTCTGCTGATTTCAAGATTATTGGCCAATGAAAGACAAATACCAAATACAGCATGATCTCACTTATATGTGGAATCTAACATAGTCAAACATGTAGAAGCAGAAAGCAATGGGAATTGCTAGGAGCTGGGGGAAAGTCAAAATGTTGGTCAAAGGGTACAAAGCTTCAGTTATGTAGGGTGAATCAGCCCAGGAGAACTAACGTTTAAAATATGGCTATGGTTAACAATACTGTATTGTATACTTGAAATCTGGTAAGAGGATAGATCATAAAATATGTCACACACACAAAAGTAACTATGTGAATTATTGGATATGTTAATTAGCTTGATTATGGTGATTATTTCACAACGTATATCAAAATAGCAAGTTGCATACCTTAAATATATACAATTTTTATTTGTCAACTATTTTTCAATAAAGCTGGACAAAATTAAGTTATAGTTCAACATAATAAATTAAAACTATGCCATAATAAAAAAAAACATTATCTGCAATGTCTATGATAGATGAAATTGTTATTAAGGGACCTCCAGAAAAAGTGAGAGGACACTTAACATTTCACATCTGTATCTGAGCGACACAGGTCATTAAAGGTCCATATCTTTAGAGATTCAACAAAGAAGTAAGTATACCACCTCTTTTTTAAAGCAAACTATGGCATATAAATAAAGAATACCTAGGCAAACTTTTTCGAGTTTAAAAAATTGTAAAAGCATATACTAACTCAACCTGTCTAGAACCAAAATCTCAGCTCCATAATCCATTGATTAAATTTCTTCACATTTTGTGGTGTGATTTTTAGACAAGCAAATCTTATTACTCTTCATGAAAACACAGTACAGAGAAGACCAGAACTACCAGTAGCAGCCTATGTGAATGGTGCTCCCTGAAGTTGTGTGGGGAAGCAATTTCAAGTGAGACTGCCTTTGTTTTAAATTTGTGTGGTTTGGCTTCAGTAGCCAAACCATCTCAGTGTCCAAGATAACTGCGTTCACCTCCCACCTATTCTCCTGGCTGTGAATGCTTGTTACCAACATCCATCCCAAGTTTCAGAATATATTTTTTTCCAGAAAATAGTCTCTCTCTCTCTCTCTCTCTCTCTCTCTCTCTCTCTATATATATATATATATATATATATATATATATATATATATATATATATATATATCTTTCATCATTTCAAATATTATAAACCTGGTCCTACAAAATAAAATAAATTCCAGACTTCAGCTGTTTCTCTCTTTTTGGCTCATGAATAATAAATTCTACATTTTAGTAGATTTTTTAATTTATGTTTTATAATTTTTTAGTTTTGAAACCCTATATATCTCTCTTCTCTTGCCTTTCAGCCATGTCCCTCTCTGCAGCCAGCCTTCTCCTGTAACACACACACACACACACACACACACACACACACACACACACAGTGACCTGCCCCACAGTTTCCTAAACACATTTTATTTTCTCGTGCTCATAGACTATGGGCATCTATGCATGATGCCCTGCTTTTTGGAAAGCTCCATCCCTGTTTCCTTGACTGGCAAGCTCTCATGCATCCATCAGAAGTCAAGTGAAATGACCAGCCACCTCCTCTTTGAATTTTCTGTGTGCGGGTGTACTGGGTGTTCCTGTAGCTCCCTCTCCTTCACTCTGCCTTAGCCCTTAGACACTGTTAAGTGCCAACAGTCTTGCTAAACTGGAAACTCCTTAAGGTCACAGCCCTTAAATCCACTTTGCCTGGCACATCGCAGGGAACTCAATAACGGGTGAATGATTTCATGAATAGCATTTCCTTCTTATAAAAAAAAATCACTGTACTTTCAACTGATTGAGCATATCATGACCTACTAATTTTGAAGTTCAATGTACTTCTGATTATCTTATCAAATAATTAAAAATATAAACATGTAAGAATGTCAGTGTCAACACTTAGGTGAGGGGGAAGAGTAAGGGAAGTATTGTCTTCCATTGCTTCTTGTGAGACATCTTGATATCTCCAGGTTGAAAAGCCTTCCCCAGGTGGGTGGTGACAGCCCAACATAGCACAGAACGTCAGTTGCAATCCCCCCCTTATTTTTGTTTTGCTTTTTCAGGTTACAAATGCTGCTGCCAACTCTCCTGGCCAAATGACTCTTCATCTCAAACCTTGCCTTGTGTGTGGAGGGGATGGATTTACCCACTCCAACTTCGATGGCTGCATTGCTTCTGCCTTATGTGTTCTGGAAGCTTTAAAGGATCATATTTAGTACCTGTATTCTTAGTCTCTACCTGTGCTTTGGGTTTTTGTTTTCTCAATTTTCTGTTATTGATTTTTTCCTTTTCTATTTTGTTGAGAGAAATTACCGGAAAATTGTTCTTCACTTGTTGTCATTTTTTATATGGAGTATAAAATTGATTTTCTAATTTTTATAGTTACAACCCATGCTAGAATAAAAATTTCTTGGGCTTTATACCTGTTGCCACTTTTCTGAGTTGCCGTGGCTACTATACTTGTTGGAGGAAAAGTAATGCTTAAAAGTAACAAGTGGCCCTCCCCAAATTTAGTCAAATCAAAACTTTATTATTCTTTTGAAAATTTCACTTCCAAATAAATATTCATTATCAAAGCCTCATTTTTAATCTTCAACTATGCCCTTGATTTAATATTTTTACAAACTTCTAAACTACAAGATTCCTCCAAACTATACATAACAGTGTAATTTTTGTTACTCATTTATCTCCTAAGTTATTAAATAATCCTGAATTGTAGTCATGTATGTCCTCATCTCTAGGATTGCAGTTGGGAGGGCAACTTGACAGGTAAAATAACCTCTCCTCAAATTTTCAGAAAATAACCAGATTCATCTTGACTTTCCAAGTGACACAGAACTTTTTAACCTTAAAAAAACTCAGTCTTAGGCCAGCGGAGTGGCTCAGTTGGTTAAGAGCTTGCTCAAGAGTGTGAGCTCTGAGCAACAGGGTCGCCGGTTAGATTCCCACATGGGCCAGTGAGCAGCACCAGAGCTGAGCTGCCGCTGAGCTGCCAACAGGTGGCAGGATGGCTCAGCTGGTGAGAGCACGTGCTCTTAACAACAAGGTTGCCGGTTTGAAATGGTGGGGTACGCCCACCCGCAACTAAAGACTGAACTCAGCACCTTGAGCTGAGGTTCGGCCTGGATGGCTCAGGGGATAGAGCGTGCGCTCTTAACAATGAGGCTGCTTGTTCGACTCCCACATGAGATGGTGGCTACACCCACCTGCAACTAATTGAACACAGCACCTTCAGCTGAGCATGACTGGACTTGTAGCTGAGCTTGTGGCGCCCTCCACAACTAAGATTGAAGGACAACAACTTGGCTGTTCCCCTTCCCAATTCCCCAACACTGTTCCCTTCCCCCAATTCCAAAACAAACAAACAAAAAAACACCCAGTCTTATTATGAAAGATAAAAATTAAATAGAAACTGAGAGAAAATATATCAACCTGTACCTTTTGGTATCTCCTATGGCTGCTGCTACCTTTATGTGCACTCCAGTATGTACTATGGCATTTAGACTGTGTCAAGTTTAATTCATTTAATACAATAAAAAAAATTACTGAACCAAAAAATCGATGCACTTAAAATAGTTCAATATTTTCCAACTTAGTGGTTCAATGACCCACATACTTCAGTGACAACCCTATGACTTCCTGGCTGGAGAAAAATTGATCCCCAGCCTTCCAAACACGCTACCTGTTGCTAATTCAAAAAGCAAAATGGTGAGTTCTATTTTATCATCTTGAAAGGAAAAACATTTGTATCCTCTCAAACAAAGAGAAGTTCTACAAAAACACTTGATAACTTGGTAGAACCTAAAGTTTCAACTTACATGCCCCCCAATCACACATGCACATACACAGGCATGGGCAGAACTCACGTATCTACAAAGCAGGTTTTGTGATTCTATGGAATGTTATTATGTGTGTCCTTTTAGCAACCAATTGATGGAAAACTGAAATGCCCACATGTGGCGATTGTCACTTACTTTTGAAAGCAGAGAAGGGAAATTAATGTGATCTCTGGTATGATATGATGAAAAATATGGAGACTTCTTGCATCATTTTGGCCCATATTTGAGGAACATTTTTCTTTATTTTTATTTTACCCTTAAAATATGGTAGAAGAGTCATTCAAATGTATTAACTATTTTGTTTTTAACATAATTCTGGAACTATTTGACTGAAAGCATCCTGAAGCTTTAAGAACAATGTTATATTCATCTCATGAATGTATATCCTCCAAAGAAAAGAGAGAAAAGGCAACTTTCAAAGGTGATGCGTTATTTAAAGACAGAACTCTTCTAAGCCATTACTCATGACTTTGATTATCTAGTCATTCTAAGTGTGTTTCCCGAATAATTCTGTACATGTTTTGAGAAGACTACAGCAGTATGAGCAAAAACTCAACCCTGCTTTAAATGTATATCATTGTTACTTTGCTATTTTAATCATTTTGAAAACTGGTTTTACATTTAGATCTGTCTCTGATAGGAACAGGCCAATTCCCTGATGCTCAAAAAAGGAAGTAAAATGTATCAGATGCTTGTGTTCTTCATTTTCATTACCTCTTTCCTTGTAGAAATGAAATGGAGATGGGATTGTCTTATGCTGGAAACCATCCCAGAAGGCCATGAAACTCAGATGGCCAGGATGCCCTAAAAGACCCAGGGCTAAGGTATTAAACGCCCCTGAGAAATGGGGGTCAGCACCATTTGGAACAGCGGCCAAGGTGTATGTTTGTCAGCCCCACAGGACCACACTGCAACACGAGATTTCCAAACAAGAACATTTATTAATCAAGCCAGGCAAGGAAAAGCTGTTCTGCTTTGAAAGGAGCATATTCAAGTGAGAAACGGCTTGAGCAGTGGGGTGATTTAATACTTGTTAGCTGATAAATATAGCATTTGCCGGAATAAAACTTTATGATGCAGTGTTGAAAAGCTTAATTACTAAACTGTCTATGCACATCTTGCTCAGGCAGCAAGGGTGACAAATTATAGCCATGGAATCGAATTTTTCACCTTTGGCATTACTGAAGAGGAAAAGTATGTCTAAAAACATCAAGAAAGCAGTAATATTCCCAAACCTGATATTACTGGGGGTGGGGGGGGAGACACTTCATTGAGTCACCAAGCCTCCTGTGCAAAATGCCATCATCCCCCCTACCCCTCCACCTACCCACTACCTTGTTAAGTAAAAAAAACCCCAAAAAACACAAGGTCAATTTTACATTTATCTGGTATTTTACACTCATCCAAGTGTGTGTGTGTGTGTGTGTGTGTGTGTGTGTGTGTGTGTGTGTGTGAGCAAGGAATTCTTATTTATATTTGACAAATGAGGAAACTGAGGCACAGAGATTGGCCAACCAAGGTCACATAATGAGATGCCAGGACAAGAACCCAGGCCTCCCATGACCCATTTCTGCTTATGTGGCGCCATGCTGCTTTCAGAGGAACATGGTGATTAAAGCTGAGCTGAAGTATTAGTAGGCGGTACAGTCAGCACCAGGCAGTCCTCTTATTGACGTTCATTTCAGAGAGCTAACACTAATCCTGATGTGATATATACAGGAGTCTAATATGGAATAAAGTCTCCTTAAGTACTGGCTAAATGATTTCTATTCCCGTTATTTTCATTTGTTGGTTTATTTCCTTTGGGGGTGGGGGGCACTTGCTATGAGAAATAGCTGCATCATAATGATGCTGGATTTCACCCCAGCGGCAGTTGGTTGGCTACAGACTGCATTCATCCTTTCCTTCTGTGTTCCTCTTTGTCTCTCCATTCGTTTTGTTTCCCTCTCTTCTATCATTTCTTTCCACTCCCCCCCACCCCCTCTATTTTTTCTCCAGCTTCTTCCCCTATGCTCCATTCTTCCTTCTCAGAAACTCGGAATATGAATGCAATCAAATTGTGATTCATAGTATTTTCCTTCCTTGCGTTAATATATTTTTTGTCTAAAATTTAAAGCAGTTGATCCTGATGTTTATTCAAGTGGATCAGAGAATCATTATTTTGATTTTCAAAAGTGATGCAAGAATTTAAAACTGGCTCTCAGTGCTAATAACCTACAAAATACATGCAAAGCATTGAAACAGGCTCTGTAGTGGGCACAATGGAATATAATTAGCAATTTCCACCTAAAGATATCAGTTAGGGGAAGACACATGGAGTGGGAGGCAGGGTCAAGGTACATGTTAGTGTAATGGCAGGCAGTAAATAAGATGCAGTAACTCATGAAGCTGGGGCATTCTAAGAGAAAGGACCATGTTTTCTTGGGAGACAGAGGGTTCCTGAACAGATGCAGAGATGCATAAGGCAAGCACATCCCCTCCTGCCCTGCCTCCCCCCCCCACACACACACACACACTGTACGTGGGCAGACCTGGCTAACACCAGGATTCCAAACTGTCTGTCGTTGTGGTCTGAACAAGGGAGTCCTTTCTGTGGGGAAGGCTCAGTAGAACACAGAAAGTGCTCTCTGGAAAGAGGAAAAAGCCTCAGCAGACCTCAAATTAGCTGTTGCTGAACTGAACTGCTGTATTACAGTCTAAAATGTATTTGCATCTCAGCCAGTATCACCTGGCCAGGTAAGCCAAAGCAGGTTGAAATGGTCACGTGTCCTATGTTTCCTTCTCAACAGATCGTAATTATAGTACACATAAGAGCTCATAGACTCCATCAAAGGAAACTGCTAAGGAGACAGACTCTCCAGGATAGTGTTAATTTAAAAGGCAAGTAGACTCAGAATCCTGGAATATCTAAGTTTAGAGTGCTTGGAGACTATTTAGACCAGTTCTTAGCCCTCTTTGATTTTAAACCTACTTCAGAAAGTATGGAAAGCTATGAATCTTCTAATAACAACAATGAAAATAACTATGCACATATGCACATAAAATTTGCATACCATTTTAGAGCCTGTTTTTGTAAATAAAGTTTTATTGGAAGACAGGCTTACCTGTTCTTTTGTGTACAATCTGTGTCTGTTTTTGCACAATTGGAGAGGTGAGTGTTTGTACCACAGACCATATGGCCTGCAAAGCCTAAAAGAGTTAACTATCTGGTGCTTTAAGAAAAAAATTGCTGACTCCTGTTTTAGGAAGTTACAAATCCTCCAAAGTCTATTTTTAGAAACTCAGGGGTCTATGGACCCCAGATTAAGAGCCTCTAAATCTCGACCCTATAACTTTATGTAAATACAAGCTTATCTTATATCCACACATCTGGTCCATTGTTCCTTGATCCTATGCCCCATTGTAAATCCTTTAAGGCAAGGATATAGCTTTGCAGTTAAGAATGCATTCTCCGGAGTTAAATAGATCTGTGATTTAATCCAGACTTTGCTCCTCATTGTGTGACCTTGAGAGAGTTAAACAACTTCACAGACGCCTCATCTTCTAAAAAATGAGCTAAATAGGAGCTACTCGTAAGATTGTTGTGAGACTTCAATATACATAAAACCTTAGCAGAGTTCTGGACACATAGTAAGCGCTAAATAAATGATAGCAATGATGGTGATGATAATGAAAGAGAGGAAGGAGGAGGAGGAAAAAGAGTATAAGCAGACCCTCTTGGTGGCTCTGATGCACCTGCGAAGGCCATTTTCCTCTGCATTTACAGAGGATACTTAGGGGAGTCAATGGTAAGGAGAGTTTGTGCATTGACAGCAAACTGTGGTGAAACTTAGAAAGTTAAAAGCTCTAGGTTTCTTCAAAGTCTTCATGAAACAGAATAGTAGTGTCTACCTGAGACCAGCTGTGGACCACTTTCTCTTTTCCTGTTACAGCTGGTAATTAGCTACTTGTTTTTTGGGGAAAAGGTGGTTTGCTCTAATGTGGTCTGTGAAAAGAAACCAAGATAGGTCATTACCAGGAGTAGGGATGGTGTAAAGTAGAGTGTTCTGTGCAATGAATGGTGTCTTTTCTTGTGCTGGAGGCAAAAATTGTGTCCTTAGACTGGATTCTGTTGAAGATTATTTACAGGCAGAACTCGGAGATATTGTGGGTTTGGTTCTGGACCACTGCAATAAATTTAGGACCTCAATTCAGTGATTTGTTGTCTTTTTGCGGGGGGGGTCTTGACTTCAATTTGTAAAATACACATCTGTGAAGTGCAATAACATGAAACATAATAAAACAAGGTCTGTCTGTACTTAGTCTCTGAAACACTGAAAACTGGAAGTGAGTTATTTCACATTCTTGATGCATTTGGCTAAGTATGCAGATTCATTTCCCATCCTGGCCTTCATTTTAAAAAGCTCAACTCCTGGTCAGTCCCATGACATTGTGGTGAGTTCCATGCCATCCTGAATAGACCACTTTCTAGATGTGTGATCTTAGGCCAGTTTCTTATTTCTCTAAGCCTCAGGATGCTCATCTATAAAATGGGGATATTAATTTTACCTACCTTAGGGTTATTCTGAGGGTCATGGAATATACATGTAAAGAGTCTAGCATTGTGGGCTGGCCGAGTGGATTAATTGGTTAAGAGCGCAAGCTCTGAGCAACAGGGTCACTGGTTTGATTCCCACATGGGCCAGTGAGCTGCACCCAAGCTGAGCTGTCACTGAGCTGCCAACACGTGGCAGGATGGCTCAGCTGGTGAGAGCACATGCTCCTAACAACAAGGTTGCTGGTTCGACTCCAGCATGGGATGGTGGGCTATGCCCACCCACAACTAAGATTGAACACAGCACCTTGAGTTGAGCGGTGGTGAGCTGCCTATGGGCAGCTGGATGGTGGCTGGACTTGGAGCTGAGCTAGCTGCACCCTCCACAACTAAGATTGAAGGACAACAACTTGGCTGTTCCCTTTCCTCAATTCCCAACACTGTTCCCCTTCCCCAATTCCCCAATAAAAGTCTTAAAAAAAAAGAGTTTAACATTGTGCTCTGCACATAGAAAATAGTAAATGTCAGTTGTTATTATTACTACCATTATTAGTGAAACATTATTAGGAAAATAATCCCCTCTCATAACCATCATTGAACTTATAGGTAGATTAAGACCTAGCTAGAAAGCAAATTCAGTATTCGTAAAACTCTTTGAAGACTGTGTTCAAGTGCCCCTGTAAGTTTGGCCTCAGAGTCATTTTTCTTCAGAAATCCTTATTGCTTCTTGAGTGAATAAATGTATAAGTGCTATTGCCATGTTCCTTAACATACCTTGTACAGTACCCTGTTTTCACCCAGCCAGTCCAGTCTCTTCACTCTTGGTGATACTAATCACATGTGTACTCACTCATTTAGCATTTACTTGTCATCAAAACAGCAAGAACCACAAAAGCAGCGCCTGGCACAGAGGAGGCACTCACTAAAAATCTGTTGATCCAGTGAATGAATGAATTCAACTAATGAACATTTCTTATTCTAATTTCAGTAATTACCAAAGGAAACTTTGTTGATATAGAATTATCCCATAGAACAAAAATGTAGCGGTTCGATGCCCTGCCCGAGCTGAGCTGCCGCTGAGCTGTCAACAGGTGGCAGAATGGCTCAGCTAAAAAAAAAAAAAATGTACCCCACCTTATCTACAACAGAGAAGATCATTACATACCTACATTCTTTCTACATCATTTCGATTCAGAGTCAATAGGTGAGCTCAGAAAGTCCCTACTTTATGATCCCTCCCATTATTTGGGAAATCTTTATTTGGAGGGTCGGGGATGTGGGATTGCTGCTCTTCCATTTAAAACCACCTAATAAACACTCGTGCTTCATTTGTCATCATTTGCCTACTATTTAAAGGTTTCTGCCTATGAAGTAAAAAATTTGAGCAAAGAAATGTGCCAGACTACAGAAGCCTGCTGAGTCTGTTATATGGTGCCCTACCTGAACATCAAAAATCATATATATTGAAATATATTAAAACTACAGATAATTAAATTACCTGGAGAGGGAGGATGAGTAAATTTCACATTAAATAATTATTAACTAGAAATCCTTT
>NW_017731511.1:3003341-3015728 GCF_001890085.2 Hipposideros armiger | reverse complement strand
GGTATAAATAGCATATTAAAGTTGAATGACTCTTGCAAATCCTTGGAATTGGGATTTCATTAGAATGTAGTAAGCTCCATGGGAACAAAGATTTTTGTCTTTGTTCTTCACTTTGGAATCCCCAATATCCAGAACACTGCCTGGCACATATTGAATGAGTAATTCAACAGCATTCAGACCATCAGCAATTAGTAAGCTATATTATGTAGTTAAAAGATGTAGCAAAAAAAAAAAGAAAATAACAACTTATAAAATCAAATAAGGTACAAAAAAGAGAAAATAAAAAAGCTTTGAAATCTTATTTATGAATATAAAAGCAAGTTCCATGAAAACAGGGACCATGTCTGACATATCTAAATTTTTTCCCCCAAACCTAGCACAGAGCAGGTTACACAGTAGACTCAATAAATTTCTATTGAATGATTAAATGATTAAAAGAAAGAAAAGTTTAAATGAAAAAGAGCACTACATTCTAAAAAACCGAAGAGAAACTATGCTAGAAATACAGTACTTAAAATGTGTCATGTCTGAGTAGTTGGTGTGTTTGTGCTAGAATGATGGAGGAGAAGACAATGAGGCTTTCCTTGTGCAAACAATCAGCATAGCTTCTATGGCAGTATGTTATTGTAATTTATCATTTACCAACAATGTGCAATCAGTATTTATGGTTCACATTTTTATTTTCTTAGTGTTATGTTTTATTAGAATTGATTTAAAGTTGGCAAGAACTCAACCTAGTGGAGGACCCACTTCTATAAGACAGTCACCAACCTCAAACTTACACAATATATTTTAACCATTATAATAAGCCATGTTTCTTTACCCTTTAGAAAATAATCTATTTGATGTAAACCATAAGATTGTCAGAAAACAAAATGTTAATAATACAGAGATGACTGTGGATAAAAAAAAATTGGCAAGTATCATTCAATTCAGAAAAGTTTATCTGAATGAACAGCACTCTGACAAATTATCTCTAGATTATAGAAAAGAGCTAAAAAAATTCCCTATAATCATGAAACTCATTCATGCAATAAACCATATAAATAGTTGCAGTAATAAAAACCTTATAATTATTTCAATAGATGCTGAAAATATATGTCATAAAATTAACATATATTACTGGTAAACCTTATGGTCAACTCAGAGAAGTGTGATGCTATCTTAGAGGGGTAAAGACTATTTAAAAATTATTATAAACATCACAAGAACAAATTATTAGAGAGATTTAAGATGGCAGAGTGGATAAACACTGTACCTGCTTCTTTCCATGAATACATTAAAATTGCGACTAAATTATAGAAAAATCAACCTGGAGAACCATCTGAAGCCTAGCTGAACAGAAGTTTTACAACTAAGGATATAAAGAAGAAGCCACGACGAGAATGGTAGGTGGGGTGGAGATGTAGAATGGGCCCCAAACCTCCCTGTAGTGGTTCAGAATCAGGAGGGATATCTTGGCTGTGGAGATTCCCCGCGAGGACCATGGGACCCCAGCCTCCAACACCAGACACCCCAACTTGGAGTACTGGTGCTGAGAAGGGGAGCCCCACAACATCAGGCTGTGAAAAGCAGTGGCAAATCCAACCAAATAGTGGGACAGAAGGCTGCAGGAAACCCAGACATCCTCTTAAAGGACCCACACACAGGCCCCCTTGCTTGCAGGCACTCACCCTGGCCTCCAGAAGAGGGATGGTGACTAAGGGGGCATTAGAGGCATATTGTATGTGTGTGGGGGGAGGGTGTGGGTAGGGAGAATGAGGTGTATGGCTTCAGAGTCAGGGCTGGCAGAAAGTCACCATTTTACCCTGTGTGGGGTACTTCTCCCCTGCAGTAGGCAGTTGGGCGCCATCTTGCCTGTGTTGAGCCCTCCCACCACATGGCCAAATTTGAATCTGATTGGCCTGGTGAGCTCCACCTCACCCAATCCAACTCCCCCAATGCCAAAAGCACTTTTTCAGGAGCAGTCAGCCACACCCACATTGCACTCTTTCTTGGAAAACTATTCTAGTCCTATGGCTCCAGGCAGATGGAAATTGGCCTCAGTGTACCCTGACACTTTTGCTAAGTAGCTCCAGGTTCAACACAGGCATGAAATAAGAGCCTACATTAACCTGGTGACCACAACTCTTCCCAATCTTGTGAATCCCTGAGATGCTACCTCACTCAGCTTTGTACTGCATGAGGCTTTATCATCAACTGAGCCTTAAGGGAGCTGGCAGGAGGCAGTGAGCCTCAGAGTGTCATGGAATTTTGTGGGCCTACCCCAGGGCTGGTACTGGTGGCAGCTGTCCTCGGGTCCGCAGCTTGGTCTCTCCCACACTCCTCAAGGTTTATCACAAGCAGCAAACAACCTTGAATCACTTTGTAGCCCCTACCAGGTAGTCCCCAACTGGTCACAGGCAGTGAGAGACCTGTGTCTGTACCGAAGCCCCTCCCAAGAGGCCCCAGAACCAACATACTTGGAAGTTGGTTTCAGGCCACAGCATAACACTGCCCAATTAGAACCATAAGCAGCATACACAAAGGAAGGTCTCAACAGGCACCAGAGCCTGCTGGGTCAGATTGCACTCAATGGAGTGAGCCCCCTGCACAGCAACCCATAAGCTGTGGATGTGGCCAAAACCCACAGCCAATGAGCCCAAGGGCCAATCTCACCCATTGATGTACCAATAACAATCAAGGCTCAACTGAAACAGGAGGCACACACAACCCACACAAGGAACACTCCTAGAGCACCTGCAACAGGTAACCAGGGAGACTGTTCCAGGGCCCCATAGAGCGCTTATTACATAAGGCTACCTGGCCAAGACTGGGAGACACAGCAGATCCACCTACTACGTAGAAACAAACAGAAAGGCAGCCTAAATGAGTAAACAAAGAAATATGCCCCAAATGAAAGAACAGGAGAAAACTCCAGAAAGAGAACTAAGTAAAATGGAGGCAAGCAACCTACCAGAGACAGAGTTCAAACCGATGGTTATCAGGATCCTCAAGAAACTTAGTGAGACCTTCAACAAAGAGATAACAAGAATAAAAAAAGGACACAGAAGCCATAAAAAAGAACCAGTTACAAGTGAAGAATACAATAACTGAAATGAAGAATGCACTAGAGAGAATCACCAGCAGACTAGATGAAGTGGAGGAATGAATCAACGATTTGGAAGACAAGGTAATAGAAAACACCCAATAGGAATAAGAAAAAGAGAAAACAATCCAAAATAATGAGGATAGTTTAAGAGACCTCTGGGACAACATTGAGCTAACAACATTCTCATTATAGGGGTACCAGGAGAAGAGAGAAAGCAAGGGATTGAGAACATATTTGAAGAAATAACTGAAAACTTTCCTAATCTGGCAAAGAAAATAGACATACAATTCAGGAAGTGCAGAGAGTCCCAACCTCATGATGAACCCAAAGAGGCCCATACCTGGACACATTATAATTAAAATTGCAAAGGTTAAAGGCAAGAGAAAATCCTAAAAGCAGCAAGAGAAAGGCAACTAGTAACTCACAAGGGAGCTCCGTTAAGATTGTCAGCTGGTTTCTCAACAGAAACTTTGCAAGCCAAAAGGGATTGGCATGAAATATTCAAAGTGATGAAAAGCAAGGACCTACAACCAAGGTTACTCTACCCAGCAAGGCTATCATTTAAAATTGAAAGACAGGCCAGAAAAAGCTAAAGGAGTTCATCACCATCAAACCAGCATTACAAGGAATGTTAGAGGGACTTATTTAAGATGGAAAAAAGAACAGATCAAAATTACACATAATAAAATGGCAATCACTACATATCTATCAACAATTACTTTCAATATAAATAGATTAAATGTTCCAATCAAAAGACATAGGAGGGCTGAATTGATAAGAAAACAAAATCCTTACATATGCTGCCTACAAGAAACTCATTTCAGATTGAAAGACACACAAAAATGGAAAGTAAAGGGACAGAAAAAGATATTTCATGAAAATGGAAACAAGACAAAACAAAAAGCTGAAGTAGCAATACTTATATCATACAAAACAGACTTTAAAACAAAGGTTAAAAAAAGAGACAAAGAGGGACCCAGTAATCCCACTTCTGGATATTTATCTGAAGAAACCCAAAATGCTACTTCAAGGGGACATGTGCATCCATATGTTCATTGCTGCATTGTTTACAATGGCCTAGATGTGGAGGCAGCCTGGGTGTCCATCGATGGAATAATGGATAAGGAGCAGGTGGTACATATATACAATGGAATATTGCTTGGCCATGGAAGGAAATGGGTTCTTGCCATCTGCAGTGGCATAGATGGACCAGGAGGATATTGTGCTGAGTGGAGTATGTCAGACAGAGAAAGACAGATGCAATGTGATTTTGCTTATATGTGGAATCTAAATAACAAATTAAACAAACAAAATAGAAAAAAAAGAACAAATTACTAGAACCATTTACATTAAATTGGGAAGAAGTCAAAGATCTTTGCATCGCAGTTTTGAAACTTCTAGGGAATGCAGTGAGACAAGGAAGATACTTAAGAGATGTGAACACTGGAAAAGAATGGCAAAATGGTTACTAATTACTGTCAATATGATTATATCCCTAGAAAAGTCAGGTGAACTTTTAGAATTAATGAGAAGTGTCTAGAGAAGCTGAATTATAAATATTCGAAGATCAATAACTTTTCTATATGCCATAATAATCGATGCAAATATATCTTGTATATGTATAAATTTTGCTAACAGAAAACATAGAATACATAGGACTATTTCTAGATGATATATCCAGAATTTCTACAAGAAATATTTTCAAAAATTTACTAAATGATATTTTAAGAAATTTTAATAAGTAGAAAGATATATCCATGTTCCTGAAAGCAAGTAGTGAATGAATATTATGAAATTTTCCATTTTCCTCTAATTAATTTATAATGAGGATGGGATTCCTTTTATCATGAAAAATAATTTTAAATTTCACCTGGAAAAAAATAATAGGTGAAAATAATAAGTTTAGGAGTGAGAAAGTCAAAAGTATGGAACTTATCAGCTATTAAGACATACTATAAAATTAGATATATAAAGCAGTTTACTATTCATTCTAGAGTTAACACAAATCAATGGAAATAATGGCTAGAAAAGCACTTAATGTAATCAAGGAAGCATTACAAAACCATACACTATAATATTTTTCCGATGGATTAAAGGGGTAAATATAAGCAATATACAACCCCCCTAAAAGGTAGACAAAAACACAGATAAATATTTAAAACTCTCAGAAAACAAAACTAAAAGTTTATACATCAATTTTTTAAAAAACATAAAATAATTTATATTAAAAGTGTAATGTCTTTACTGTAGAGAAAACTTCTTAACAAAGGTTAAAATGTATTTTTTATCATTTATACACTTTTTTATTATGGAGCACTCACATATTTACACTTCGACTTTATATGTATGTATTTACAAAAATATGGTAATATTTTCTGGGTTCTTAAATTTGTAGCATATTATATGTAGTCATTTGGAACTTTTTCCCTGCTGTGTTATATTTTTAATATTTTACCATGTTGATATACATACATTTAGTTCATCCATTTTCACTACTGTACACTCTTCTATTTTGTGAGTGTATCACAGTTTATTTGTCCATTTCCCCATTGATGTACATTAAGTTGCTTTAAATTTTTACTATTATAAACATTGTAATAAATATCCTTCCACATCTCTTTTACACTAACGCAATGCGGTTTTTCAAAATATGGGCTTTAAACCATAAATGGTTTGTAATAGCAATTTAGGGAGCCAAAAAGTTTGTTTGTTTTTTAAATTAAAATTACAGAGAAAAAAGAATGAGAAGACTGACATGTGGTAAGAGTAGCTATTATTTCATAAAACTTTTGCTTCAATGCCTTGGGTCACTATGCAAACTGATTTTCATATAGAAAACCACAACTAGAAATATGATATATAAAATATATCATTACTCTTATCTTCCCTAGCCCTTATACCCAGCAGTTCTCCCGTAGTCCAAATCTGGAGGTGCTGAGAGGCTGGGGCACATCAACCACCTTGAAAGGGTACAGACTTTGGTTAAAAAAAAAAAAAAGGAACAAGAAGAAAAATCGAATGTGATACAGTATGCTTGTACTGTACATTACAGTCTGTTCTAGGAATTTGACACACTAGGCATATCCCTGACATAATGGTACTTCCTTTTTCTTCTGGGTAGAGCCCAGAGCTGCATTCTCCCACAGATGGCCATGTCTCCAAGCACAGGTTGCATCATTTTCTTTGATAGACACGGCACAGCACAGCATACTAACTATCCTGGAACTCTGTGGCAGAGGTAGAGCATCAGACTGAAAGGAAACCCTGGAACTGGATGTTTCCATTGCCTGGGATGCTTTTTGAGGGAACAAGAACCTAAGGCATAACACAACCGATTTTCCAGGCAAAATGCTGCATATTTGATTCAGGTCCCTGATGTCAGGTCAAAACCGTACGCCACCCATACTTTCTGACCAAGATGAGAGAAAAAAAGTTGTCTTAAATCAAAATGAAACAGGATGGAGTGAACAAATCCACATGAAACAAGCTGAAAAGGCTTTTCAGGCACTCTGGGAACCCAAGAGCCTGCTGAGCTGACCAGACCAAGGATGTTCCTGTGGTTGAATTGTGAGCTGGCACGGAAGTTTTGCCGTCACTTAGAAGAGAAACCCAAAGACTAGTTCAGCATAAATGATCCCTGGGCTGCATTGAGAGGAGTCACAGGTGAGTCATAAACTGTAGAAAAGTGGAGATGCACTCTAGAGGTCTGAGAAATGCTGCTTTCATCTCTGTCTCAGACGAGTATCTCGTGAGGAACTGAAAATGGAATTACTCAAATGAAAAACTGCTGACTTCACCAGGATGATTCCTTCCCTGACCCAAATCTGGGAAGTGCCACTGGTAAACCCCCAGAAATGAATTTGCTCATCAGAAAAGAACAGAAATAGATACTCTCAGATGTACTCAGTGACATTTTCACAGCATTAGAAGCCAACACTTCTCCACCTCAAACCAAAGCACTGAAATGCTTGATTCTCTGCAGTTGTGGTAGAAATACCCTCTATCAAAGGCAGGCTCCAATACCGCAAGCCAAAGATAAATAACAGAGGAAATCATTGAGACCATGACCTCCTGGTGACTCTTGGAGCTAAATCTTTGCTAGACCTCAGAATAGCAAACAGGCCACCAGCCCGCCAAGAACAGTGTATGTATGAACAGCATAGAAGCCACCTCAGCCTGGCTCTCTAGGCTTAAGGAGAGAAACCCCGAAGGAATTTTTTTTGTTATATCCCCCAAAGCAAGGGCTTGATGTTTAGGTGGAGAAACCACTTCTGAAAAATAAGCTCATTCCTGGGACTCTACCAGGAGCATCTGGAAAAGGTATTTGCTTGGGAGTTGGGATTATATTTCTCTCCTGTCCAGTGATGAGATATCAGTATTTGAAAAATTTCGTCTCTCACCAACTAGCAAAACAATGAACTGGCAGGATTTCACAGGCCCATTTCGTCCCATAGATTTTGGTTATGGATTCACATCAGCAAACATTATGGAGTGTTTCCTATGTGACTATTCACTGTGCAAAATCCTCAGAAGAGCCTGAGGAGAACCTGCTCAAGCTGCTCATGGAGGGGAGCTAGGAGCAGGTGGAAACACAGGTTCTCCTCTTGAGACAGTGTCATAGCACATGAAAGAGACTTCTGACCACCACTTCCAGGTTAGGAACCTCTGAGGCACAAAACAGCAACTGAGGCTGAAGGAACCAGTATCTAACAAGCTAGGCTTGGCCCCTAAGGCCAAGGAGTGTCTGGCCTGAAGACTGAGAAAAAAGCCAAGTAAATCCTCAGAATAAAAGTTGTGAAGAGAAACCAGAAGACAAAAGCTGATCTTCAGTTGGACAGGAGGGGGATCTTAACCACAAGAGAAGTTCAAACAGATCTAATTTGCATCTCTTGGCTGTAAGGTTCACCAAGGAGTACAAAGATGGGTTGATAGAGATTATGTATGTAGAAATAGATGCCATTGTTTCTTTTACCCCTCCCACTTCCTGTCAAAGAAATCACCTCTCTCCCAGAACTTAAAATGTCTCCAAGTTTGGAAGGCTTATGTCCCAGCTGGCTGATGGGTCCACTTCTCAGACCTCAAGTAGGAATGTGAAGAATTTGGATGAGATTAGTGGATTTCAAACCTTGCTTTATTCATGGAAGTCATTATTCAAACAAAATGTTCTATCATCCTGTGAATAAAGCAATCACATGCAGAAGCAGCAGCATTTCAGGTTGAAGCGGTACCTCTGAGGGACTCTCAAAGTACAGTTTCATCCATGAATAAGGGGGACTTCTCAGGTCCTTGTTGCCTGATTCTGCAACTTCATGACCCTGTTGCAGATGCCCCCATACTTTCATGACTTTTTTCCTTGACCCATTGTGGGGTGGTCATTCAAGTTCAGTATCTAAACTTTGTGAACCCTGAATCCCTTGTTTCAGTGTGCACACCCTCTAGGAGTGAACTAGACAAGGCCCTGGTTTGATGATGGGTGACAATGACAACTCAGATTCAACTAATGTCAGTCACTGTGGTTTTCTGCCATAGCGTCTCACACAAGCAATGAAAAATATGGACATAAAGGAGGAAGAAACTAATAAAATGCTTTCATGCACAAGACCTTAGTTTAGTATACTAATCTTATTTACATATACAGAACTTGTTCTCAGGAATCCCATTGTAAATACTCCTTTATTCAGAGAACTGTCAATTCATATACATTTCTTATGAATGCTCAACTAGGGCCTTGCGCGTGAAAACATTTTATTCAATCTCATGGTTATCAAATATTTTTTAAAGTGGACAAAGAAGTCTGATAGATTTGATTCACCTGGATTTTGTATGATATTGCTTTCCCCCCAAAAAGGATATGCCTCCCTGAGTTTGACTAATCTTTTGTCATAGACTCCAACAATTCGCTGACTCCAGTGAACATTTGCCAATTATCTCCCTAACATCTACTGCCTTTCTTTCCAAAGACTTCGATTGGGTTCCCTCCCTTTTGGTGTTCTCAGTCCCTGTGGTCTGGGGTGAGGTGAGGCCCTGTGCCCTGGAGGGTATAACCCCTAGTACCGAGCTAATCAATGCTGCACATTGTGTTGGCCATAGCAACTTGTTCAGGGGTAAAATAAACATGAAATAAATTTGTTCTATCAGACTGAGATTCAAAGTCTATGAAAAGCACATGATAACAGAAAGGGTCATCCTTAATTTATCCTTTGACCACTGCCAATGATTCATAGAACCTTTTCTGCTTACTAGCAAATCTTACACAAACATTTCTCCCTGTGATTTTAAGCCCATAGAATTCCGTTTCTTTCCCAAGATATTTAAGATCCAAATTTCTCTGAGGACAGCCTAGCCCTAGTAGGCACTCATCTTTTCCAAGTGGGGCCTCTAAGCCCCTCATGAAGACACTGAAGCTACAATGTAGCCCTTCCCAATCTCCAAGTCCATATTCTCCATTCCCCTCTTCCCTCTCCCTTCTTCTCATGCCTTCCTCCCACCATTTGTCATCTTTTAAAAACTATACCCAAATCCAAATTGTGGAGGCCTGACTGTATTGTTCAAATGTTTACAATTTGTAGGCTATATGCTCTTCCTAGTTAGGCTTAGATTTTTGTATCGGTAGGATTTTCCTCCAGGAATCCAACCACTCCTTTGTTTTATAGCATTGTTTCTATGTTGTTCCTTGGGTTTGCACTAAAATATCCTCAAATATCTGCCAAACTGCCAGGGTCTTCACTCTGTGAGATTTGTAATTTATTAAAAATAAGATGTATGGCATATCAGTTTGACACTCTGGAAAGCAGATGCTGCGATCAAATTAGATGTAGGAAGGAAATCGCCTGAGAGGGATAAAAAGTATATAATAAGAAGTAGGCATGGAGAGCTTTCAGTCAG
This sequence comes from Hipposideros armiger, assembly GCF_001890085.2. NCBI lineage: Eukaryota > Metazoa > Chordata > Mammalia > Chiroptera > Hipposideridae > Hipposideros > Hipposideros armiger. The sequence continues at coordinate 3,005,752 of NW_017731511.1, read as the reverse complement.
TGAGGCAGGTCTGACATCTGTCAAAGAAGGCAAGGAAGAAGGAGGATTAGGTAGGAGGAGCCATGTAGAGCAACCTAAGATTGTCTCAGGCTGGCCGTTTGAGAGCACAAGAGCAAAATAGCCTCTTGGAGGGAGAAGTGGCTCTGGTGGAAATGGCCCAGCTCTTGTGCCTCAGTCTGCTCAGGGTATCAACTGACCATTGGACAACTACCTTCCTCACAGCAGGTTCTCTTAAAGGCGGACCTGAGTACCGGACCTCCTGGCAGCCAGGCATGGCATTATGGGTATTTTTAAAGTGGAAGGTGTTTGACATATGGTGTGTGTGTGCGTGCGTGCGTGCGTGCGTGCGTGCGTGCGTGTGTGTGTGTGTGTGTGTAAAAGAAAGATTACTTTTAAACTGGGGATCTGAACTGTGACACTTGATAAAACCGTGAAAACCAGAATAGAATCGTTCTGTCTGGGAGACCAAGACTCACTCCCAACTTCCAGGCTGTTGGCCTGGTTGAAAGAGAATAATTTCACCACTTTAAAAAGGAATGGAATTAGAAATGCCAACAGTACAAAGTATTCTGGGACTGCCAGGCATCCAACATGCTGTGTTAATCATTAAGGGGGAAAAGCCCTCTGTTTTGGCCAGAAATCAGGGGAGTTATTTTGGGAGCAGCCTCATCAGTGACCCAGACATTACCATTTGAGTTCCAAAGCTCTGAAGAACGTGAGAGAGCTTTCCCACTGCTATTTCTCTCTTTCATTGGGCTTTATGCACAAACTGGCTACAAATCCAGCATTTGCCTTCTCAAGGGAGCCTGCAGAGAACAGAATCATTGTCGTTAGTGAAGGTGAGCTTTCCTGGTAAGTGACTTGTCTGCCTATCAAAGGGACCTCGTATCTCACAGTCCCCAAAGTCTTAACAGGCCTTGTAAACACAAGCATTCAGCATTTACCTATACATATCAAATTTTACCAGCCCACCTTCTGCCAACAAAATGCTCCATATAAGAAAGCCCAAGATCAGTGAGCTGCACCCTCCACAACTAGATTGAAGACAACAACTTGACTTGGAGCTGACGGGTCTGGGAAAAACACACTGTTCCCCAATAAAAAAAAATTTACAAAAAACCAAAAACCCAAGAAACGACCATCATTTCTAAAACTTTTATAATGTTTTCTACATGAATTTTCTAAAGCAAGCTGCTGGCTGCTGGGGAGATAAAGGGAATAGGATTTAAAGAAAAGTAATGCATGATGCTAACCCTAAAGTCATCACTGACGAATTCCCTACTCAGGTCACCCATGAGCAAACCCAGCCCCTTCCTTTTACTCAAAAGGGAACAATAAACCAGATATAACAATCAATATTAATTGTGCCCTGCTACATGATCTCATTTTTTATTTAGAACAGCCCTATCAAGAAGGTCTTTTTAAAATCTTCCTTGGATAGATGAGGACACCTAGGCTCAGAGTGCTTAAGTAATTTGCCTACACTAACCGAGGTAGCAGATGGCTGAGCTGAGACTTGGACACGGGCCATTCTGAATCCAGAGCCAGTACCCATAAACATACTTCCGTATCTCTCAACCATTGTGATCAGGGCAGATCCAGGTTTGGGGGAGCCTGAAGCTTGTATATTAGGGTGCCCCCACAAAGAAAAAGAAAAAAAAATTAAAAGCAAAATTCAAACAAGGCTTCAGAAGGGGTCCATGCAAGTGAGGGGGGCTGAAGGAAGCTTAAGTTTCATTAGCTTCACAGTAAATCCACTTCTGATTATGATAATGCTATTATTGCCAACAATGTTACTTTAAAGAATAATTATTATTTAAATTCAAATGTATGAAAATGTGGTTGGTTTAGGATTTTAAAATTTAGTTGGATAGCAAAGTTGTTCTACGTAGTCAGAAACCCCACATGCCCCTCTCCAACCACCATGTAATCTCTGTGCATCTGAGTCATACCCCACCTGCTCAAATTCTCTCCATGATATTCTTGCATCTCTATCAGTGCTAGCTCACTTTCAACTTCTTAATAATAATTATATTTATAGCTAACATTACTATGTGTGCCAGGCTTTTTTGCCATTGCCTATGAATGAAAACACCTAGTATCATTCCCATTTTTCAGATGACGATACTGAGGCCCTGAGAGATTAAAGAGTTTGTCTCTGAAATCTGCACTTTTAACCACACTACACCATAATGCTTCCAATAGCTCATTTAAATCAGACCTTAACACAAGCAGACTCCACAAGGGCCAGATAAAGTACAATAATTACAATGTCTTGATAAAGTACCAAAAATAAGGCTAGATATTCTGTAAGACACAGACTTAATACTTTGGTCAGAATCCCCATTTAGCACCTGTGGCTAGTGCAAGGACAAAAATGTATTCCAAGTCAAATCAGCAATCCTGAGACA
>NW_017731511.1:3001586-3002981 GCF_001890085.2 Hipposideros armiger | reverse complement strand
GGTGCCAACTTGGGCCAGTGAAGCAACATCCTCCACAACTAGACTGAAGAACAAAAGGACAGCAACTTGTCTGTTCCCCTTCCTCCAATTCCCCAATAAAAATCTTTAAAAAAAAAAAGGAAAAAAAAGAAGTCCTTGAAACTATCTGATTGAATGATAGGAAATACATTTTTCCCTGGACTGCAAATTAGGACACTGAAAGAATACACTTGACAGTGTCTGAATTTACATATTTCTCCTAAGTATTATACTTTTGTAGATATTATTGAAGTACCTGTACCAGAGAGGTGTGCTACCCCTGAAAACTAGTAGCCAATCAGGAATAGCACCTGAGAAAACTAGGAGGGGCTGGATAAAATTATCTGGTCAAACTGGCTTGGCAGTCTTCCTGAGGCTGAAGCATCATGGAGGGTACATATCTGAGTCATGTTCTTTGAACTTTAATGTTTGAAGGAACCTCAACATTTACCTAGTTCAAACCCTTCATTTACAGATGAGGGTATGGGACCCTGAGATGCCAGAGGTTACCGAGCTAATGAACATCATTTATTCAACAAACTAATTGAACAGATTCTAGAACTAGGAGAGAGGACTTTTCCACTGCCCCATGCTGCCCTATGGTTAAGATCTACTACTGGGCGCAGCATCAGTAATCTTGCAATTTTTTAAAAGAAATTCTGTCTATGACACAGACATACAAGGTTTTCATTGACTTAGCTAGGGTTGCTATAACAAAATACCATAAACTGATGGCTCATAAACAGAAGAAAGTTATTTCTCATAGCTCTGGAGGCTGGAAGTCTGAGATCAGGGTACCAACACAGTTGGGTCCTGGTGAGAGCCCTCTCCCAAGTTGCAAACTATCAACTTCTTGTTGTATCCTTGCATGATGGAAAGAGGGGAAGCTAGCTCTCTGGCCTCTTCTCATGACCTAATGACCTTCATGACCTAATGACCTCCCAAAGGCCCTACCTCCAAACACCAGATTTCAACATACAAATTTGCGTGGGACACAAACACTCAGTCCATAGCAACTGTCATGGCTCTAAGCCTTTGCGGAGGTTGTTTTCTCCACCTGGATTGCCTTTCTTCCCTTTCTTTACCATAAGAACTCCTTCATATGTCAAAACTCAGAAGTGTCACCCTCACAGGGAAGCTTCCCATGACCACTCCTCATTCCCCACCCATCCACCCAGAAAGGATTAGTTTGGTCCCTCTTCTGCTCTCTCAAACACCATTCCTAGAGCCTTGGGCACTTACCACATTGTATTTTGGGTCTTGGTTTAAATTTGTTCCCTCCATTAAACTCTTAATGGCTTAAAGTCAGAGTTCCAATGTTGGTCATCTTTTAAACCACTGGATGCCTAGGCTGTAGTAGGTACTTAAAAAAAAAAA
>NW_017731511.1:2992558-2999716 GCF_001890085.2 Hipposideros armiger | reverse complement strand
CAGAAGGGCAATAGATTGGGTGAGGGGGGTTATCACTTTGTGAGGGGTGAAATGTATAACTATTACATTGTTTTGTACACCTGAAACTAATAATAATAATAATAATAATAATAATAATAATATTTGTCCTTTACTAAAGATAATAAAGAATGTGTTATTGGTGTATTCATTTATTTTCCAGTCAGATTTTTTAAAGTTATTTAAAGAGCTCTGTTTTACTTTCTGCTAAGCAAACAGAATATCTTTCATTAAACACCAAACACAAATGTTTTTGTCTACTATGGTTTCTTTCTTTCTTTCTTTCTTTCTTTCTTTCTTTCTTTCTTTCTTTCTTTTTTGTATTCTATTTTATGTGTTTATTTTTTATTTAATTTTATTTTTATTTGACATAACATTGCTTAAGCTTAAGATGTATAACATATTGATTTGATGCATTTATATATCTCAATATAATCATCATTTTTAGCATTAGCTAACACCCTATCACATCACACAATTATCACTTCTTTTTTGTGGTGGGAATAATTAAGATCTAGTCTCTTAGCAAGTTTGATATTAATCATACAATATAGTTGTCTGTAATCACTGTACTGTGCATTATATCTCCGGAACTTATTTATTTACTCATTTCAAGATTGTACCCTTAAATAATATCTCTCCTATTCCCCCATCCCTCTGCTCTTGGTAACCACCATTCTACTGTTTCACAAGTTCAGCTATAACTAAACTATACCTATAAGTGATATCATATAGTATTTGTCTTTGCCTGACTTATCTCACTTAGTACAATGTCCTCAAGGTCTACTATGGTGTCCTTAAAGAAATTTTTATTTGGGGAAAAAAGTCAACTTCCTTTGCCAGTGGTATTAATGAGTTGGTAAAACACTGAAATGAGTTTGACTGATAGGAATACAAATTCAAGGCTAAAGAAAATACCATTTTTTGTTTAATTCAGCCCAAGGACCCCTTCATGAAGGCTTGGAAAGTGCAGTGCTCTCCAGGAAGTCAGGCTAGCATTAGCTAGTGTTTAAGAGCAGGGTTTCAAAATCAAATGAGTTCAGACCCAAACTCTGCCTCTTACTTGTTCTGTGACCATTGTTAAATTATTTAACTTCTCAGAGTCTTAGTTTTTTTACCTGCAAAATGGGTAAATAATAGCTATCCTCATATGATTATTATAAGGATTACATCTTTACATGAGTTCATGTTGATAAAACCCTTGCATGGTTCTCTAGTATCTGATAAGTATTTGACAAACAGCAGTATTAAGCCAACCATAAATAACACCTGCCCTTCTGCATAGCTCGGGTTATAAAAACATCAGAATCGTATCACAATGAAGTGGCTGCAAGAATTAAAGAAACCAACCCAAGTTTGCTTAACAGTTCCTATTCTTTTAGGAAATTTGTTTATCAAAAAATTATAGGAATTGAGCACAGTCAGTGGAGGTGTTCTCTTGAGAGTCAAGAATTAGAGTACTGTTAGATATTTAGTGCACATTCTCTAGGCCAAAACCAATCTTGTGTTACTTAAAATTTTAGCGTTAGTTTCTGCCTCATCCTCTATATATCCTGTGCCTATATTTTTATTAGTCCATATACCTGGGGAAAATTAGCACACCCTACACACAGTCATGTACCTGGCTTTTCACTTCAGAATGCATTCAGTAGCTGTTGATCAAAATATAGAGATCGTCTCTACTCAATTTACAGGTGTAGAAAATGTTGTGCAGATCAGCCATAATTCATTCGCCTAGTTCCTATAGATAGACATTTAACCTGTTTCCAAGAACTTCCATGATTAACCTTTGTATCCATCTGCATACATCCCCACATGCCCATTTAAATTGAGAAAATATGCGTTAGGTTTAACACTGGAGGATACTGAGCATGATAATGGTAAGTCATATATTTCTTTTTGTCTGTTGAACTATCCATTCCTCTGGCTCCAGTTAAAATCAAAATTGATATCTTGTAGATATTAATGTGATATGTTCTGCCAAATTGGAAATGGGGGTTACCTTCTTCACTCAGAAAGGAGTGGGAATCTTTAGAAACTCCTCATTCCTTTGTCTTTACAACTTCACTTTACTAACTGGATACAAGGCGAGACTCACAGATGTGATTCTCAACCATTTTTTCTTAGCCAACTCCTTGGTGCTTTTCCAAACTAATCTTTTTGTAGACAATAATTTAAATGATTTGATATGTTTTAGGCCATACTTTAATGATAAGTAGGAAGGAACCATTATGTGATAACATTTTCTACTGTTACTATAGCATTTAGAATTAGAAAATGATTCACGTCCACGGGGTGAGTGTTCAAGGAAACCAGGGCCATCCAGAATGCTCTTTAGCTTGAGGGATTCGAGCCTGCCAGTAACAGAGCATTAGAGACTGCATTTCCTCTCCCCATTTCCTCACGATCATATAATAACCAAGAATGCATAGGTCTCTGGTGAAGGGATGAGCCTATCTTTTCCGATATCCAGACATCACAAGCCCCCAACACACCCAACGTAAGAGTTCCTTTTACAGAATTTGGTTCCTATTATGACCTTACAGCTATGTCTTAGGCCTGGGATTTATTCCTAATCATCACCTTAACTCACCTTGGAGCTTTGAGTTTATCACTTTTCCCATTAGCTCAGTTTGTCCATTGGTAAAAGGGAAGAATGCATATTTGCAATCATCAAATAATAATTGCACTTTGCCTGGAGAACTCCCAATGAAGTAAGCAGTCATGACTAACAAGTATACCAGGGCTATACAGTTAATATTAATTATCTCATGTATTTCTCACTACAGCCCTAGGAGGAAGGCATTATTATATCCTCTGTTTATAGTCACAGTAACTGAGGTTCACAGAAATTAACTAATTTGCCCAAAGGTATCAGAACAAGTGAATTGTGGAGTCAGGGTTCAATCCTGACTTAAAGCACTGCTGTTTCCACAATCCAAATTAGAATTTACTTAATAAGATCCAGAATACATAGTCCTAAACATTTATCTTGTGTCCGAAGTCTTCTGAGAACATAAAAGACTCTCTTACAGGAATTACCATTAATGTTACAGTCAGTCAACAATATTTATTAACTATCCTTTATGTCCTACCAAGAATAATGGCAATAGCATTTTGCATTCCAGACTCTCTTTCAACTTCTCAAAGTACTGTCTATATCTATTGAAGCATTTTATTCTCCCAGAAATACTGTGTTTTCTCAGAGATGAGGTAAAAGAATTTGCCTACTCAATTATGAAGTTTCCTGACTCTTCATCCAGTGAAATTTCTTTTGGGAGGAAGAGTGTGTGTTTATGCACATGTGATTCAATTACTTTATTGGATGCTTTTAGGTAAAAGAACAAGTGTTTATTATAACAAAGCAAACAGTACAGATCTGTTTCTGCGATCAATTACCTTCCCCTTTCTTCTTTCAATCCCACACTCCCAAAGTTATCTATGGTAATGGGTTGGTGTATAATGTTCCACTCCACATTATAGGCATCATGGTTTCAAACATAATATCACAGACTGAGTCATATAGTAAAATGCACTTTCTCTAGGAAGTCAGAAGTATCAGTTTTTCAATTTTTAGCATAGGAATCCATCTGAGATTCTCTCAACTTGCCCTAGGGTTTATTTCTTTCTCCCCTATTGATCCTATACCTAAATCCCCCTTTCAAGTTATAAGCCTCCCAGCCTGACCATTTACAAACTAGGCTCCAGGGATTAACTGGCACTGACTGAGCTTGGTATGTTCCCAGTTTGTCACTCACTTGACAAACATAGTAACTGTTCATCCTAATACATAAAAATCAGGAGTCAAACCCACTTTGTCACCTTAGCCAGCTGCCCATCCATCCACTGAGGGTATTTTGTGGTCCTTAAGAATGACTTTATAAGAACTTTAAATTGGGAGTAAAGTCTTGGTACACACAGTGCTCCCTGATATGAAGCACAGCTTCCATTAATCCCTTTCTGCCATTCTCCTGAGAGTGTCAGAGTGTCTCTTGGGCTCTGTCCTAAAATTGTTTTACAGCCATTTAACTTACACTCACATCACATCAATTTTTACATCATAATGTGATTTGCATTGATTTGAGCTGCCATCAGGATGAGCTCATAACTGTGTCAAAACCTCTGTTGAGTAAATAAAGAACTGATTTTGAATGTGGGGAATGATGGAGGATGGAAACATCAGAGAAAGAGACCAGAGACAATGCAAGCTCAGTAGGGAAATTTTAGACATCAAACATTTTTTTTTAACACAAAATACCAAAGGTCACTAGTCTCCCACATCAAATACACAGACAATTTTTTTAAACAAATTCATTTCAGTCTGAGCCTTGAAACAAATCTAAAATATGTGACTTTTGTAAAGAAGATGCTAGGATAATTTTAAATTTGTTTTTTTTTTTAAATAATGAAGGAGGAACTGTTTGAGATATCAGAGGAGAGAGGGGGAGGAGAATGGTACCCCTTTTCTTTTCTGTCCTCATTCAGCCTACAGACTTCAAACTATCCAGAGTGGCTGACATCTGATTAACTGACCCTGACGTGAAAAATTCCAGAATCATACTCATTTGCAGATCTAAGATGCCACAAAAGGGTCAAAGTAGGCTCCAAACTGTGGCTATGTACCCGTTTTTAAAGGATTAGCAGCCCCCTCTGTACTCAGTTAAGGCTGACAGGAGCACCCATACTTCATCCAAGATGCAACTTCTGCATTTATCTTGGCAACCGTTCAACAAGAGAGTGAGGTTTTGGCCAAAGGTGGGTGGAATCATCATGAAAACTTTCCTCCACCATACCATCCTATCCGAAGAAGGCGGATGGAGACAAAAGGTTTTCAGGCTGCGTTCCCGCCGACCTTAACTGGAATAACTTGCTCTCTTTCACATATGCAGCTGTGTCCTCCTCAGGGAGTTGTCCAACTAAATGTGATTTTAAACATCTGTCAGCTAAATCAGAGCTCCAAATTTAGCACTCAAGAACATTATGTGGATTTGTGATGCTCACTGGGAAACACTGGATCCATAAACCAAGCTCATGTGACACAGCTGGGTGGTACTCTGGTTGGCAATTTCATCTATGACACATTTAATTTGCGTGCACATTTATGAACGTTATGTCAAGGAAAAGAGTGATCATTTCCCTGCAGACTGTTTTCTGAATTGTTGCAAGATCAATAGCTAGAAGGGAAAGTCTTTATGCTAGGAACACTGACTATATTCTTAGCCAATCATATGCCTGGGATTTAAAAAAACCTCCAATAAACTCATTTGGTCCGAATTCCGCGAAATTCTGTTCTCCGCCCTGAGCTGCCTTTCTGGTGCAGCTGTAACTTCGCTCCATTGTACCCATCTTGGAGGAAGAGCAGTTCTGCATATAATCACGGATTCTAGTTACCTTGTTTGGAGATGTGAAGCCTGAGAGCATCATCCTTTCCCTCCACTGGATGTTTCTGAAGAGGTGTGCTGCTGTTCAGGAGAATCAGGAAGCCAGGCCTTCAGTCAAGAAGCAAGACTCCTGTGTGACTGGCTAGGACTGCTTAGTGCATATGGGAGTTTGCAGTCTATCCTATCAGTTCCTGAGATCATGGCGCCCTTGAAGGGAGGCATAGGAGACATATCCTTGCAATCCAATATGGGTTCCTGACAGATGATTTACCACAGTAATCTAAAAGTTGTGAATTTACTTTACTTAGGTTAGGACGAAAATCTCACAGCTTCCAAAGTCCTTTTCTCCATTAAGCCTCCCCTGGTTCCTCAGACATCATTAGTTACCCCCTCTTCTGAGCTCCCAAGACAACCTATATGCGGCTTTCATCTGGCATGAATGTGTGGTGATGTTAGGGAGTGTTTTCAAATGCCCCTGTGATCCCTAGTGAGGCGGAGATGGCATTTGATTTGTCCTGTATCCCCAAAGGTACGACAGACCCACAGCCTGTGGCCAACTGACATTTTCCTGATCGTGAGTAGATGCACGAGGGACTGGCACTAGTGTAAAAGGCATAAGAAGCAGAACAGGCATAAAAGGCATTGAGAGGCAAGGAACGGTTGAGGCACGGAGTGGAAGGCAAGAAGAAAACCCTTGTGGAGGGGAACTGAGTCAACACACATTTCCCTTGCTGGTGGAGAGAGGGCAGTCCTCTGAAGTACAAAAGCCCAGGTAAAGAGATCCAGGAGCTGGGACACCGGGACAGCAATGCCATCTACGCTGCTTAAGGGGGTGGAGCAGGGAGGGGCTTCTGCCTGAAAATGTCTTCTTCCTGGAACCCGAAATTAGAGTGTTTGAAATATATTCCTAGAAGGCATGTTAATTCTTCCCTCTATTCATCACACCTTTTGGATGTCATTCTTATCATGGGAGCCCACATAAGATAGTAAGTCCAAAGACTATATAGCATGAGACAGATCAGGGTTCAGACTTCAGTCCATAATACATACACTAAGGTGTATTATCCTGGGGAAATTATTAAACATCTCTAAGCCCACTCGTTAGGTAATTGAAGGGATTCAGTGAGCCAGTGGGAGTAAAGTGGCACGTAGCAAATGTTCAGTGTCATCAATTCTATCCTCATTACTATAATTAGTTGGGACTCTTGTTTGTAAGTGATAAGGATGAACCCAAACGGGTGTAAAAATACAGGTGTGTCTCCCAGAAACCAAGAGTGGGAATGTCCCTGGGCCTCAGAGATGTACTGTCACCTCTGCACATCTGCTCTACTGTCTTCTCTTGGCTTCTTCTCAGGTCCACATAACTGTTGGGACAAAATCCACCTCCCAACTTCTAAACTGACGTGTAGCATATTCAGCTACCCAAAAAGAGACGAATACAAGTCATTTTCCTGGGCTTTATCTCACATTTCTGGGGGAAAGGCTCAGAATGACTCACCTAATCCAGTGGTAGTCTTGTTTACTCAGCAGTGGTGGTGGGGGGTGTTTAAGTATAGGTGGAGGCAGGGATCACAGATACACCATGGCTGCTTCCATGCGGCGCCACTGCACTGGTGAAGAGGCTGACAGGGAGGGCAGTTGTGTGTGTCGGGGAGAAATCATCATGGGACAGGCAGATGCTGCAAAAGGTACCTTTAAACTACTATGAGAGTGAAAATGGGACACTTAGAAATGTGAAGAAATGTGTGAAATATTTTCT
>NW_017731511.1:2962036-2991874 GCF_001890085.2 Hipposideros armiger | reverse complement strand
CCGTGCCCACCCAGCAACCTCTGAGCCCATTGGTACTCTGTCCCCAGTTCCCAACCCTGCACATAAGAGAACCTGGGAAAAGCCCATCTGGGCTCTGGCTCGCCGCTTCCGCTAGTCTGTGGGTCAGTGTGCTGCTTCTTCAAGCATTTCCCTCGGGGATTGGGTAGGACAGATGGTCACCATCATGTTAAAGCCAAAGACTTATGAAGTAACTTTGGGAGCACTGTGAGAGCTGAACTCCTACCCCAGACACAGACCCCTGAGACTCTGGCTGGGACAGGGACCGAGGCTCTGAAATGCAATGGGTAAATCACATTTACAGCCTGAGCTTCAGGGTAGAAACAGTGTTTTTGAAATTGCTCAAGTTTGCTGCCCTCAGACATTACCCAAATGTTTCCTTAAACATGACTTTTATCTTCAGCAAAGTTATATCAGGCCAAGCTCCAGGAAAATTTACTGCAGCCTCAGGGCTTTGAGTGAATGGTCAAAAATTAGGAGGTCCAGAGTTTTGGTGCTAGAGACCCTTTCATGATTATTATCTTTGCTGAAACCCTTTATATCAACAATGTGGGCATTTTCAGCAGTGTTTATCTAAGCCTCAGTTCTCTGTGTCCTGCAGATTATAGACCTACAAAGTTATCTATATAACTTTCACAAAGTAGCAATACATTCAGTAAGGTGGTCAGTTAATTGAGCACCTACTATATGTGCAGTAGTGTATCAGAAGCTGAGTATAAAATGGTGAATAAGACCCAGTCCTGCTGAGTCTAGGTATCTACAGTCCAATAAGGGAGGGGGGACCCCTGAAGAGGCAATGACAGGGTAATAAATGTTCATAGGATTAAAGACAGGGTATTTGGCACACCGAAGAGAAACTTAACAGTGTATTGAAGGGTCAGAGAAAGTTTCCTAAAGCAAAGAAAGTTTTAGAGAGCCCTAAAGGAAGTAATGGGCTTGTGCAGATGAAGATGGGAAACAAAACTACAGCTATTTGGACCCTTCAGCCTGGCTTCTGGCCCACCTTGAATCATGAAACCTGGCTGTGGGCTGAATTTGTTCAAGTAGCACAAGTTGATATGTCTATGTGGAGCATTGGACAGTAGGAAGAGTTGGACACACAAATGAAAACAAAGGCTTTCCTTCTTCCAGGAATTCTTATACAATCTGACTTTCTAATTGGCAGCTAAGGAAACTGTCTGAACTTTCTGTCAGAACAAGTTAATCAGGTTCATCTAAATAGTTTATCAAATATGTAAGGTACCTACTGTGTGCCAGATAACTGGGGAGGAAAGATAAATGAGATACCACAAGACAGAGAAAGATGAGAGAGGAGAGATGGAATGAAACAGGGTCTGGGGTGGAGGAAAGAAGGGACGCGTTATTGAGCAGGCTACGCGATGGTGCAGCTTACTAGTGGAAGCTTGCCAACTGATTTTTATCTGACGATAGGTGCCTAGCAACTTCATCCCTGCTAAGATGAACGGGAAATGAATATATTTGGAAGAAGGGGTTCAAGTCAGCATAAGAAACCATTTCCTGTCAGTTGTCTCCGACATGCTTCGAATGTGGGATTAATACTCTGTGGGAAGGCATTCCATTGGCCGAGGTTTGTAGGCAAGAAAAAAGTTTAGATGACCCATGTAGAATGCTCTTTGGCTCGTGCCTGACATTTGACAAAACTGAACTGAAATACAGAGTGAAGGAATCTTCAAAGGGGCTTCAGAGATTTATGAGCATCTGCTCTAACACACAGAGTTAATTCGCAAGAAGATATACATACCAAAATGTGTTATTCCAGCTTTGTGTGTGTTTGTGCATTTGTGTGTTGGTGGTGGTGTCTGCAGTCTGTGACTTTTGATGTGTTTCAGATCTCTGTCCATTCTTACCTGACTCAAAAGTAAGGTGAGATGTTCATCAGGAAATTACACGTTCAACTAATCCATTCTCTGTTTTTTGGAATCCCTCATTTATAGAATTTCAGAACTGGGGGGCTATAGAAGTTAAATGAGAACCTGTCTATTGGGATGCTTAACATGTGCTTGGCATATTTTATCAGTGATAACATAAGTAAAATAACTTTCAAATTTCTCATTTTACAAGTAAGGAAACTGAGGGACATAAGCCGTTTAGATAAATTGTTCAAAGCCCCACAGCTGTTCATTCTTTCATGCATAAATGCTTGCAAATATTACTGAGTGATTGTTTCATGCTAGGCATTGTGTGTGGGATACTGGCAAAGCCAAGGGCTACAATACTACAAGGCAGTTATCTGGACTTCCAGTGCAGTGCTCTCCTTTTATATTCTGGAATTTACATTTTAGGGATCCACATTAGAGGCATCGGCCTGCCTGTCATCTTTATCAGGGGCTGGAAGAGGAATCTAATCTCTTGACAACAATCTGTATCTTCTCCCTGAATATGCAAGCATTTTGACTATTGGCAAAATATGGAGGAAATATTTTGATCTCAGAAGATAAAATTCTTGTGAATTTTAGGTTTACAGCTTTTTAAACAATCAAGATTGGCAGAATGAAGCAAACTGAACAAGTTCAAGTATAGTTTGCTATATCATCCTATTAGATTATTGCCTATTTTGTTATGTTAAAGAGTCCAAAAGTTAGCAAACGTATACGCCTCTTTCACGAATTATATTTTTAGAATGATGATCTCAAACTGTTAAAGTTTGGGTTAATGAAGGTATCTGTGGATCATTGCCAGGGAACTCGAAATCAGAGGACAGAATGAATGGTCCCAGCCAAATCCAGCTGTTGGTTACTGTATTTGGTTTGGCCTGCCGAGTGTTGACCCACACAAGAGTCTTAAAATTTTTGCTGTACTTCAACACTAAAAATCAGGAGATTATTATATAAAAATAAAGATTCTAGCTTCTCCTACAAAATCAGAAGTTCTTGAGACACTGAGCCACAGTCTCACTCACTATCAGCAGGAATAGGCTAGGTCTGTGGACAAGGTAGCCTTCTGAGACAAGGCAAACACTCACCACAGTCCACTTCCTCCCCTGCTATTCTCTGAGTCTGCCTGCTTCACTCATTTATGTACCAGGCCCTGTTGGCATTTGAGTTCATGACCTTTCCTTCATATTAGGGGCCAAAATCTTTACAAAGCTGTGGAGGCTTTCTAGCCAATTTTCTCCAAGTGTTGAGTGCAAAATGCTTTTGGTGATCGGTGGGGTTAGTGTAAAAATATGCATTCATTCACTCAACATATATTGTTGCCTACTATGTTCCAGATGTGTGCTAAGAATAGAAGGAAACTGAGGTAAAAAAGGCTTAGCCCCTCCAGGAGTGATTACAACGGTTTAGCCAAATGTTCTGGTGAGTCCTGGAAGCACAGGGGTGGGAGCGACCAAATCTAATAAGGAGAAGTTAATAGAGCAAACAACTGAACGGAATGATCAGGGTCCAACTAGGAAAACAGAAAATGTTCAAAGTAAGGAAAACGGAGCAGTTTCATACTGTACATTGGTAATCCAGGTATGGTAGTTTTAAAACATGACACCCAAATTCTGCGACATTCCTCCCATCGAGGAATGTTGTCTGTGTTTCACCTCCCTGTTTGAATCTGGGTAGACTTATGACTATTTCAACTAATCGAGTGGGGGGAAAGTGATGCTGTATAACTTCAGAAGTTAGGGCATTAAAAAGGAGCGTCCTCGTTGCTGGATGGAACTCATATTTGGAGCCCTGAACCACCATGTAAGCAAACTGACTACTCTGAGGCTGTTGTGCAGTGAGGAAGTTGTGCTACATGGCAAGCCGTGTGTGGATACTCTGGTCGGCAGTCCTAGCCTTTGAGTCATCACAGCCCAGGCACCAGACATGTGAGTAAATGATCTTCAGATGATTCCGACCCCTAGGTGTCACATCACCCCCAGTATTTCCGTCTTCTCAACTAGGCCAAGACATTACTGGACAAGAGATAAACCATTTTGGTTGTGCCCTGTACAAACTCCTGACTCATGGAATGGTTGTTCTAAGACACTGAATGTTGGGGTAATCTGTTACATAGAAACAATAACCAGAACCACAAGTGATGGAATTGTTAAAAAGCTAAACAAGACTGGGAGGCAACCCATAGATTAGCAACAGCAGGAAACAGAGTGTTTACCATCTCTAGGCTAGAGGGACAAAGAGAATAGTTTGCATTCATGAGACTCAGGGTCCAGGGTCACCTGACAGAAGTTAGAACCAAGGCAGGCCTTCCAGAAAGAAGGGAACAATGGAAGAAATACAGCTGGGTCTGAAGATACTACTGGGTTGTCAGAAAAGTCATGACGTATTTTGTCTGTTTTTCAAAGATCATTTGTTTATATAAAGAACAAAGATCAATCAATGATATATTGCCCATTTTGTTCCAATAACCTTTTGCCATCTTTCAGTGAGCTTCCTAATTCCCCATTCATAGAAAGACCTGTCTTTATTTGTGAAAAACTGAACAAGGTGCTGATTTACAGCCTCATCTGAATTGAACTTTATACCATGAAGGAGTTTTGATGAGAGTGACACAAGTGGAAGTCTGATGGCACAAGGTCAGGCGAGTATGGTGGGTGAGGCAATACATCCCACCCAAGCTCCAATAATTTTTGACAGGTGATCAAACTTGCGTGTAGTCTCGCGTTGTCGCAATGGAACACAACTCCTTTACAATTAACAAGCTCTGGACATTTCTGGATGATGGTTTCATTCAAACTGTCCAACTGCCAACAGTAAACATTAGAACTGATTGTTTGGTTTCTTGGTTGGAGCTCGAAAACACAACACCTTTAAAATCCCACCGCACTGAGAGCATAACCTTCCTCTGATGAATGCTTGCTTTCGATGTCGTTTGAGGTGAATCATTACGTCGGGACCAAAACCGTTTGCACACCACATTGTTGTAAACAATTCACTTCTCATCACCAGTTATCTCAGTCGCTTCAAAAAAGGATCATTTTCCTCACGTTTAATGAGCATATTGCTGATGTTTATACGTGCCATCAAATGAACTTCTTTGAGTTCATGCGGAACCCAAATATCGAGCTTGCTTACATATCCCAGCTTCTTCAGGTGGCCATGAACATTTGAATGATGGATGTTCAATGTTTCTGCAATCTCTTGTGTTGTGTAACGTGGGTTTGACTTGATCAATGCCTTTATTTTGTCATCATCAACCTCAGTGGGCCTCCCTGACCGAGGAACATCATTGAAATCAAAATCACAAGCATGGAATTCTGTGAACCATCGTTGGCACTGACGTTCTTGTAGAGCATTGTCACCATGAACTTATGCAACTTTTCACATGCTTGATGCATGTTCTTCCCTTTATGGAAGTAAAACAGTAAAATATGGCAAAAATGCAGTTTGGTCTCCCATCTTCAACTTGTAAAATCCCCAAAATTCAACCAAATCGCTCAACTTTTGTTTTAGAATGAAGCTAGAACTGTCAGCTGTCAAATGACATAGCAATAACATAGATGCGAATGACTCTAGTACTTCCAAAAATGAACTAGTTCCATGTGTTGCAAACATGCTTCACGACCTTTCCGACAACCCAATACTTAAGGAAGAAGAGAAATGCTAAGTTTCTCTCTTCTTCCTATTGGAATATCTTTTGCTACAGCCTCCCATTGCCCTAAGCTAGTCAGAAGCCTAGAAAACAGAGCCTGCAAGAGTCAGTCCCTTCTAATACAGAATAAAGCAGGAGAAGGCAAAAATGGATCTAAGGAGAAAAGGCCCAGGACTAGCATACTGGGTATTGAAGAATGAGGAGAAGATCACAACAAAGACAAGGAGGGATAAAATTTCAAACAAAAGGAAGAGCAGAGGTATGAAGGTACATGCTCATGCTCAGAGAACTTCCAGTAGCTCTACAAAGTTGCAATGTACCTTGTATTTGGAGTGGAATAGAATCAGTAGAGATTATTATCCCCATTGTATAGACAAGAAAACTGAAGCTCAGTGCTATGTACTGAATGTTAATGCTCCCCCAAATTTGTATGTTAAACCTAATCTCCATTATGATGGTGAGGTCTTTGGGAGATGATTAGATCATGAATGCTAGGCCCTCCCAACTGAGGCCCAGACAATGGAATTAGTGCCCTTGTAAAAGAGACCCCAGAGAGCTCCTTTGCCCTTCCTACCATGTGAAGACACAGAGAAAAGACAGATATCTATGAACCAGGAAACAGTTCTTTACCATACCCTGGATCTGCCAATGCCCTGATCTTGGACTTCTCAGCCTCCAGAACTGTGAGAAATAAATTTCTGTTGTTGATAAGCCACACAGTCTATAAGCCTCCCATTTATTATAACAGCCCAGAGGACTAAGACACTAAGAGAGGGTAGGTGTAGTGAACATTCGTCATTTGAGGAGTTATCTGGGTCCCAACATCTTATTTGGGAGAGCCCTCCTTTGTATATGTCTTGGTGGCAGGTAGGGCACTGTCAACCAGAACGAAAACCAAAAGGGCTAAGCCACCTCTGTCAGAGCTGTATGATCCCAATAGGACATTTCTGCCCAGAACATGAAATCTTGAGTAAGCAACACAAACATAGTTAAAAAATGGTTCACAGTAGCAGTGGTGACATTGGGGGTATAGTATTACTGGTACTGGGCGTCCTCTGGTTACTACCAGCCTTGATCTTGGCTGTATGATCTTTCTTAACTCCTGCTAATTTTCTAAAGTCTGATCTTTCAGACTTTCAGTTAATTCTGAGAACTACCCAGTATCTTGCCAACAAATTCCATTTCTGCTTAAGTTAGATAGAGTCAGTTTCTGTTGCTTGCAATCAGACAATATTACCATAAGTAAGAATTTGCGCTTTAACTGTTCTTTATAGCATTTATTTTGAGAATACCAGATAGATGTTGAAGTGAGAATGAATCCAGACTGAGACACTAGATATATAAATGTGATATGAATCTCTCTGAACTTAATAATCATAAAGGGATATCAATAAGGGAAAGGATTAAGTCATCAGCTAACATTTATTAAATACTCAAAGTTGCCTGTGGCTGATATTAAAAAATGCCACAAACTTCGTGGCTTAAACCAACATCAATTTATCATCTTAAGTTCTGTAGGTCAGAAATATGAAATGGGTCTCACTGGGCTAACATCAAGGTATCAGCAGGGCTGTGTTCCTTTCTTGAGGCTCTGTTGCGAAACTGTTGTCTTGCTTTTTGCAATTTCTAGAGGCTGCCTGCATTCCTTGCTTAGTAGCCTCTTCCATCTGCAAAGTCAGCAACAGAAGGTTGAGTCTTTTCATGTAATATCACCTGACAATGTCTCTTCTACCTCCCTCCTCCATATTTAAAGAACCCTTCTGATTATATTGGGTTCACCCAGGTAACTAAGATGATCTTCTTATTTTAAGTTTATTTCATTAGCAACCTTAATTCCATCTGCAACTTTAATTCCTTCTTGCCATGTAATGTAACATATTCTCAGGTTCCAGGGATTAAAATATGTACATCTTTGGGGGGGCCAAAGATTCTAGCTATCACAAGTACTTCTTGTGATGGTTAGTTAATTTTATGGGTCAATTTGACTGGGCTTAGGGGTGTCCAGATAGCTGTAAAAACATTATTTCTGTGTGTGTCTATAAAGCTATGTCTGGAAGAGATTAGCATTTGACTCAGTAGACTAAGTAAAGAAGATCACCCTGGCTAATATAGATGGGCATCATCCAATCCACTGAAGGGTTGAACAGAACAAAAAGGCAGACAAAGGGCAAATTTGCTCTGTCTGCTTGAGTTGAGGCATCCATCTTCTCCTGCCCTCTGACATCAGTGATTCTCCAGCTTCCAGATTCAGACCACAATTTGCATCCTTTCCCCCTCAATTCTCAGGCCTGTGGACTCAGACTGAATTACATCACTGGCTTTTTTGGTTCTCCAGCTTACAGATGGAAGACTGTGGGACTTCTCAGCCTCCCCATAACTATGTGAGCCAATACCTATAGTAGATCCTGTATAAATAAATTTCTGTAATAAAGAAATAGATATAGATATATTTACAAATACTATTGATTCTGTTTCTCTGGAGAATTCTAATATACTTATTATGTACCAAGTTTTAACATGCTTCACTTAATAATTTTTCTAGTGATGCTTTCTTGGGCCATGCAGTGGGCTTTGTGTCCACAGATCCAGGTATTAATTTAAAAAGTGTTTTTCAGACCATTGTTCTCTTGGCATGTATTTCCCTCAGTGACTGCAGGAAAAGGAGGCTGATTGAGAATAAGATTCAAGTGTTTTTATATACCTACTCCAAAACCATTTGATCTCACCATCATTTGCAACAAAACAATACACACGACAGTTATTTGGGTCAACTGCTTATTATTTGTGCCTAATTACTATAGAGTAAAAAAAAAAAATGTTAGTCAAAACACATGTCAGATTAGCCTGTGTGTGAGCTTTATTTCATAACAGTAACCTCCATTCGGTACACTAACCTTGATGGCTGGTTACACATGTAAAATGATTGTCTGCTCACAACTTAAAAACATCAGAGGGAACACTGGGAATTAGAGACATGGTAAATTATCCAGCGCCTTGATTTCATGCCATAAGGAATGGTTCAAGTTGTGACTGCTATTTTAGAGAGTCTGTATATATTCCTACTCTCTTTGCTTCCAATGTCCTAAC
Organism: Hipposideros armiger; assembly: GCF_001890085.2. Classification (NCBI taxonomy): domain Eukaryota; kingdom Metazoa; phylum Chordata; class Mammalia; order Chiroptera; family Hipposideridae; genus Hipposideros; species Hipposideros armiger. The sequence continues at coordinate 2,983,222 of NW_017731511.1, read as the reverse complement.
CATGAGAGGGGGTGAGAAAAGAGAGGAAGAAACAAGAAGAAGAAAAAAAATAAGATTTATATAAATGTGATAAATCTGTTATAGCACCTACATTACACACTAGACATGGGGAAAAAAAAAACCTCAATTCAGAGCAATTGCGGTGAATCATACATCCTTGATTATATGGCAGTGTTGCTGGTGGGAAAGCCAGAAGTAGTGAAGGATGGATTTTAGCATGTCCTATACATTTATTTATGGTGCAGCACATCATCAAACAACACTTCACAGGCTCTAAGCTGGCAAACTGGAGGGCTTTGAAGAGAAATAATGAGCTGAGAGGTTCATGACATGCTATTAAAAAGTTTGTGATTGGATTTGGAAAGTCGGATGGGTCCCCAAGGAAAGGACCGTTTCTGGGCAGTTGTACTTCGAATGTGTTTGAGCCCCAGAGTAGATATTTATGGGAAGGGAGAGTTGTTTTTGTCTTGAATCCAGGTTCTGACTCTGATGTGCAGCGCAGAAGCCACTTTGCACTGCAGACCTGAAGTCCTGGAATAACCATGATGTCACCGTTTTCTACTGCTCTGCTACCACAGCACAGAGGCGCACTATTAGCTGTGATGTTTTAGCTTAATTCTCCCATATGTGGGCTGTAATTCCAGCCAAAACACAGTCAGCAGGGAATTTTACAGCCCCTGAATCCGTCAAGGTGCCGCAGGCTCAGGGAGACAGGGGAGATCAGGTCAGGAGACGTGATTATGAACAGAAAGACAAAGAGCAAGAAAAGGCATCAGGGCAGTAGGATTTCAGGTTCCTGGTGTGTGACCATCAAATCAAACCTTTCATCTCCAAATCAGTGATCTGATGTTCTTGGTGTTCACCTTTGAGATTTTCATTGTTTTTCTGGCATATGTGATTGAAGAAAGCATCCCTTTCTGGGTGGTAAACCACGGAATCCCTGTCACTAAATTAGAAAGGAGACATTTTAGGATATGAGATCATAAAAAAGGATAGCATTTGAAAAGGGGGAAAAAAATCACACACACACACACACAATAATATATAACTAGGCCAACACAGGATGAATTTGCAGTTAAGCCATTTTTACCATTGCAGATGACACTTTAACACTTTGAGTCCCAGAATCCTCCCTGCCACACACACACAGCAGGAAAAGATGGCTCTGCAGCTGCCACCACATACAGCCAGGCTGCACTGGAAGTTGAAGGGGGAAGGCTTAGAGTCACTAGTTAGTGCTCAGCAACTAAGCTCGCAGTGCATGATCCCTAAACCTTTCACTTGAGATCATTCTGTGACTCATTCTCTTCTCCCCATCAGCGACATAATCACATAGACACACAACTCTCAGAAGATCTTTCCAACTGAATGAACAATAGGCAGAGCAATTACACCATGAAAGACTGTTTGTGATCATTAGGGGGAAAGGAAGGGTTGGGGAAAATGTTATGCTAATCAAAGCAATAACTGTTGTTTCTTCTTCAACTTTCTTCAGCTACAAGTCACATGGATGATGGTACATTTGCAAGCCTGCTCCAGCCAAACTCCGAAATGTGCAAGTATTTGTTTCATATGGGCAAAGCTGTTCTTTTTTTTTTTTCTTTCTTTCTTTCACTGTGGGAAAATGAACTTATTTTCAGTCACCCCTGACATCTGACCACTCGAACCGATCACGAGGACACTGTGGTAAGCCACAGTTCAACTTGAAATTATCTCTTTTAGGCACAGTTCCTGTGCTTCGGATGGCACCATCCCTGACTTGCCAACTTTGGCTTTCCTCTCTGGGAGTTCCATTTTTGCTTTCCTCCATCTATCTACTCAAAGCAAACGGTCTTCCTCTAAAGCAGTGGTTCTCAACCTGTGGGTCGCGACCCCTTTGGGGGTCGAACAACCCTTTCACAAGGGTCGCCTACGACCATCGGAAAACAAAAAGATATTTACATTACGATTCATAACAGTAGCAAAATTACAGTTATAGAGTAGCCACGAAAATAATTTTATAGTTCGGGGTCACCACAACATGAGGAACTGTATTAAGGGGTTGCGGCATTAGGAAGGTTGAGAACTGCTGCTCTATAGCCTCTCAATTGCGCTCATCCTCAAAATTAGCTGAATGCAAAAATTGACACCAGTTTTCCCAGCCAAAGCCCCACAAGTGCCCCATTTATACATTATGTCCTTCTTTTAAAAAAGGGGAGGGCGGGGGGGAAGCATGAAAACTTTAAACGTCCTGGAAAGGAAACAAACAAATAACAAAAAGCCAACTCTCTTGATTAATATCAGGACGATCCAGCAGGGTTTATACATATTCCTTCTGTTTGAATCATCTTGTTTTTTGTAGCTCTTTTACACCTCCAGATCCCACCATCTGCCCACTTTAAAGAAACACGGCAAAGCATTCCAAAAGCAATGGCTGCAAGGAAATAAATTTGAATAAACCCAAGAGAGAGAGACTTTCCTGCACCCCTCTGGTTACTGCTGCACTCCCTGGAGGGAATTGGTGTGGGGTGGGTCTGAGGAGCATGCTGTGGGGGGTTTGTCCCCCCTCGCCCTTGTCATGCCATCAGGCTAACAAGAGACTACTTGGTAGACAGATCTGGCTGCCCTCTTGGCTGAGGAAGGAGGCAGAGGAGGGCTGGGCGGCTCCCTGGGCAGTTATGTCCTACTCAGACCTGGTGTGTGTCACTGGAATATAGGTCAAGCTGGAAGTATGTGGACCCCGGACCAGGCCCAGTGCCCCCTTACTCTCTACCTGCCCAAAACAAGTTAACAGGCCCAAGGAACATGGAGAGACCATTAAGACAGAAGAAAGCAGTCTTTCCATTTTGCTCATAAATGCTGGGGAAATCTCAAGCTTAGCAAAGGCTTTATCAGTCCTGGGGTTGGGCCAAGGAGCAGGCTGAAATTCAGCTGGCCAGGCCAAACGCAGCTGCTGGCTATTCATGCTTCCCACAGGGACTTTTCCTCAACCCCTGATTTAGGTAGCAAAGTGGATGGATAATGTGCACGTAGCTGCCTAGGGTGATTGGAGAAACAAAATGGCTTTCAATTACCCTGCAGTTCAGGTGGAGACAGGGAACACAGAAAAGGTTTTCTTTCCAACAGCAAAATGAGGTGTCAGTTAAAGTGCTGCTGGCCTTGTGGAGAGATTATTACTTTAAAGGGATATTAGCAAATGCTTTATGCTGAACACTTAGGCCTGGTTACTTGCCTTTCCCCTACAGTTCATAAAGGGATAAAGATATTACGTGAATTGGATTTTTCTTGTGAATTAAAACATCGATGTCCTGATTTTTGGTAACAAACATTGCCAAGTTAGTGCTGAGCAGGCAGAAAAAAGGAATAGGATTCATGCTTTGCCTTCGGGGCAATCCAAAAAATATTCACAGAAGAGCATCATTCAACTGATTGTCCAAGGTCACCAGACTGTGCATGCTCAAAATGGAACTCAAGACCCCCAAATCCCAGTGTCTGATTGTCTTTTGATTGAAACAATGAAAATAAAATGGATTAGCAAAGGGTATTGCTTCAGGCCACAAAGTTCAGAACACAAACAGAGCCTCAAGGAGAGTGGGGTTTTCTTTAATTAGGCTGACGTTGAATGCCTCAGTAATAATGTTGTCAATGTGAAATTATCATTTGCATGGTAAGTACATTTGTGATTTGTCATCATGCAAGTTAAATGAAAATTTAGTGAGTATCACTGTGTTCCTGGCATTTGCCCACAAATTATATGATTTAACCTTCATGAGAGAGAACTTTGTGGGTCATATAACATCACTTTTTTACTGATGATACTTAACCTGATTAAAGTCCTGTTTGACATGTATGTGATAGAGCTGGGATTGAAATCCAGGTTTCCCAACTCCTGTGTTTAGAACCACTCAACTGCCTCCTTTCTATAGCATCTTACTTTGTGTATTCATATCTAGGTTGACTACTGTAAAGTGTAATTTCCTCGATGAGAAAAACTATGAGCTAAAATGGAGGTTTCTTTGAATTACCTACTTGCAATGTTTTGCCTAAATCTGAAGGTAGTGGCGTTGGTCATGAAATCTTATCATGCCTTTTAATTAAATAGTGCATACATTTATAAATAAACTCTCCACAAGGAAGACATTATGTAACCTGATTAAAATCTGGTCTGGTATTTGAAATTCATTGAAATGTCCAGACATAAAATAGCTTGGACCTTATAAAAGGAAAATATTGGCTTAAAAAGTTAAAGATGTTAGCAAATAGGTAATTCAATGCTAAGTGCATCTTGACAAAGCAGGAAGAGGGAAGTTAATTTAGTTAGCATCTTAGAGGGGTTGAATGCCAACCTCTCTTAAAATAGAGGAAAAAGACATAATGTAATCTTTTTTCTATTTTTTTACTTTTCTTGTTTCAAAAAGATAAAGATATGGGATAAGAGAAATGAGTTAAAAGTGCTAGTAATAAAGATAAAAAATAAATTGCACCTGCCCTCAAGGGTCTCCTGGTTCAGAAACGGAGGCAGACACAGGAACAAAACACAATGCTAGATGGAAAAATAGAAATATGTACAAGGCACAAAAACAAGTGCAGAGGAGGAAGTAATTACTGAGAGAGAGAGAGAGACAGAGAGACAGAGAGAGAGAGAGAGAGAGAGAGAGAGAGAAAGGCTCAGGAGAAGCCGCAAAAAAGAAAAACTTGAGCTGGAACTTAAAGACTTAGACCAAGTGGATAATGGATGAAAAAAGAAAAGTCTGTACAAAGGCACAGAGCATGAAAAGAGCTGACATTTTGGGGCCTAAAAGGAATCTGATATTGCTGGAGGGGAGAGCTAAGTGTGGAGAGATGAACTGGTGAAGTAGTTAGGAGGCCAAACTTAGACGTGGTATAGTGAGCCACTGATAGGTTTTGAAAAGTAGATTTGAGTTTCCAAAAAGTTACTCTTGTGGTGGTGTCAAAAATGAATGGTTGGTCATCTGATCAACAAAATGAAAAGCTGGTTGTTTCAAAAAAGTAATTAAATGGACAAACTATTGGCACGATTGATTTTTTTTTAAGAGGCAGAAATAAACAACAGTACTAGATATGAAAAGGGACATTGAAACAGAAAAAGTAAATATTTAAAAATCATAAGAGAATCACATGAACAACTATAAGCTAATATATTTGAAAGCTTAGAAGGCATAAATTAATGAAATTAAATGGAGAAGAAATTGACACATGAATAAACCTATAACCAGTAAGGGGTGGGGGGATTACCTCAATAGTCAAAAATATACCACCAATAGACTTTGTGGGCAATTTTTTCCAAAATTTCAAGGAAGAAATACTAACCTCTAACAAATAACCATTTTAGGGAATAGAAAACAAGGGAAAACTCTTCAGCATATTTTATAAAGCCATTATAACCCTGATGTCAAAGCCAGATAAGAAGAGAATGAGAATCAATTTCACATATGGACAGAGAAGTAAAAATACTAAATATTAGCAAGAAATCCAAAGTGAATGTTTACATAAATATTATAGAAAATATATCTTCTATGGCATGCAAGAACTGTTTACCATTAGAAAATCAATTATGTAATTTATCACATTGACATATTAAAATAGATAATGGAAAACATTCAGTAAAATTCTGTTCATAATTAAAAAAATATATCTTTGCCAACTAGCTTGAATCATATCTCCATGACTTATTAGTTATCAAATTTAATTCAGGTAAAGACAATCTAAGCTTTGTCTGAAAAGGGGAAAGACTGGAATAGAAAAGAGATTGGAGGCAAAGAGAATGATTAAGAGGTCATTATGGCAAATCCAGGTAAGGATCCAGACATCTAAGACTGGAGAAAAGTCCCAGTAATAGAGATTGAGGAAAGGGTGGATTTCAGCAATAATAAGAGGAAAGACTGACAGATGCTGGTGATTGACTGGATGTGTGTGGGAGAAGGGTTGTAATGAGAAGACAGGAGTTTCTTATGACTCCTAGCTTTGTGGACTAGGTGGCTGTGAGAATGGTAATTCAATTAATCAAAATAGAAAATATAGTTTGAAGGTTTGTCTGAAATTAGCAAAGCTCTCTTGCATGAGGGGGAAATAACCATTTAGGAGAGCCTGAAAAAGAGCTTTGCCATCACTGGATTTCAGTTCATATCAGGAGGGAGGGGAAGCGAGAGAGAGAGAGAGAGAGAGAGAGAGAGAGAGAGAGAGAGAGGAGAGAGAAGTACTATTGGCTTTTGAAGCCTAAGCACTGGGCCTGTCAAAAAACCATCACTAGAATAAATGTTTACTAAACTAGCCCACAGCTACCAGCAGTTTGCACAGTGTATGAATAAATAAGGGGCTGAGGCTTTGGATACCCAGAATCATAGGCGCTAAGAAAAAACAGAAGTTATCTTGGAAGTATATAGTAAACTTAGAGTTAAGAAGTACCTAATGATGGCAATATTAGTGATAAAAATGTTTTTTGAACAATGAAAACAGAGCAGAGATACAGATTTTTCTTTTTCTTAAATCTTGCTCTATCATATATTTTGATATGTTTTTATAACTAGTTTCTATATATTTTGGATGAAAAATTAAGTTTTATCTACAACAAACTTAATGTTTATAAAAATAACAAAATATAACATTTTGGTCCTCGCTGATGCCCATGTGCCCAAGGCTCTGCATGCTCATGCCAGCGGCTACCAGGATGGCTTTTGTCTTCCCCCTTCTTTTCTCAAGTCTGCCCTCTCAACTTGATATTATCCATGTATGTTTCACTCATTAGGCTGTGACTTGATTATGTATCAAAATCTGTAGAAACCGGCCAAACCAAATCACCATTTTATTATGTACGTGCAAAATATGAAGAAAGTTAATGGCTAAATACAGTATTTATACCCAGCCTAGGAAAAGAATGGACAAGATTCTAGAACAGGGGTTGGCAAACTGCAGCTTGCGAGCCACATGCAGCTCTTTGGGTATGTACATGTGTGAATTTTTCTTATTTTAATAAAGATATAATTAATACTATTACTTGTTATAATATTACATTAAATTTTCCTTATTTGTAAAAATGTATTTATGGCTCTCGAGTAATTTTTAAATTGTTGTGAGGGACAGGATTGGTTCTTCTGTCTCAAAAGTTTGCTGAGCCCTGCTCTGGGACATGTAAGGCGACTTTCAAAACAATAATATCCTACTGAAGACAACATCAGGCAGCTGTCACAAAGGTTTGTTAAATGCAAGACCAGTCTTCCCTAAGATGGTTGAGAATGACGATGACTTCATTTGACTTTAAGGAAATTCATTCAGGTGTGATTTGGGGAGAGAGTGCTGGAAAAGAATGAATGGCCCATCTAGAGTTTGGGTAATTGTTTCACAACTGACTGGTGCTTAAACTTCAGCCTTTGGGACACTAGATTACAAATGGCGTTACCCAGGGACCAAACCCAGATCAGAGGGAGAATGAACTAGAACCCTTTGCCAGGAGCAATCTTCTGCTGATTCGATCCAAGTGGTAAGATCCACCGCAGGACAAAGGAACTTTTGAAAGGGACTTGAAAAGAGTTCAGTTACTCTGCGGTTAACCCATCAAAGGCGTCTTCCTGTAACCCAGAGGACAGCAGGCCTCGACATGTGCTGGCCATTTGGAAAACAGATTCATATGGAGTAGATCAAACATTTCAGGAGAGCCCCTTGCCTTGAAAATATGGAGCCTTATGAAAATCATTAAGCAATTCATTGATATTTATTTGCCTAAACTGTGCTTCAGCAAAGCAAGCAGGAAGATGAGGATAAGAACCATTGACCCAGTTTCAGAGGCCCCAGTTCAGAAAGAAGGATTCCCTTACATGCCTGATTTTTAAGAGCCTTTTAAGAAGACATCCTACCACACAGCTGGCATCAGAAGGCTGTCTTGGCTCCCTTCAACTGTGTATTAGGTTAACAACCACCTCAAGCTTCTTAGAAACCTAGAAATCCCTAGGCAGCTAGAGGAATTCCACAGGGCTAAGAAAACCCTTGCAATCTCAGGGTTTAAGCAGAAAAATATTTCCAAACATCTTCCTTTCTCACTCTGTGGCACTTTGTGTAACCCTCTCCCAGCCTCATAAAACATGGGTGGTTCCACAGCATGCCCAGTAATCTGTCTTTTCTAATGAGCCCAAGCTCTTTCGTGGCTCGGGTCCAGTGGACCTGGAAATGAACAAGGAGCAAGTTCATATATTCACTTTGGGAGTTACCGGGTTATTGTACATGAGTTCTTTATAAACCAAAGTCATCCTACTGTTGAATGCAGGGAACTTTGCTTGCCTTAAAGTTTAAGGAACTAGCCCCTAACATCCATCAGGCTCCCAGCCTGAACTTCCCTTTTACTCAGATGCAAAGTTTCCATGAGTGGAGAAGGGCTCAGCAGAATGCCATCATTCTTACACTTTGGGCTTTCAGATCTAGCCAGGGGAATGCCAAATGCATAGTCTCTGAGGCTATGTGATGGGGGGGTGGAAGGGGGGTGGGGGGAGGCTGGCTCTAGGAAGCTAGGCTCAAATTCTCCCAGAACCTTACAGAGGTTGAAAAATCTGTCCTCAAATATTCAACACATATGCTCTAAAATTCATTAAGTTCAAAAAAAGAAGAAAAAAAGAAAAGATTCAGCCTTGGTTTTTGTACAAAGCAGATACTCAAGGAATGTTTGCTGAATGATGAATTTGTTAGCTGATAAATATGAGAAATAGTTTGTTTTGTACCACATAGCAGCTGAAGTTTTTAGGAAGACATTTGTCCTTAGTTTGTCATTATATAAGTTTTAGAAAATGAATTACCTAAACCCTTTCTGTGTTTGAAAAACAACTTTCCTCACAAAGCCTTCCCAATATTCTCCCTTGTCATTTTTCAGAGGAACAACTGTCACTTGGTTTTGAATTAAATTTTTGTCATCTCAGCTTCATGGTCCCCAAAGGGAAAAATTCTACCTTAATATTTGTTTACTTAAATTTGGGGGTATCTCCCTCAGGATCCAACATGGATTCTTACACAAAGCACATATTCAATAACTGTTTATTGACTGATCAATTTGTTCGTCGACAGATATTAGAAATACAGTCTGGTATGTACCATATGGCAGCTGAAGTCGCAGCACACAAAAAAATCATTCTCTGCTCCTTTTTAATACTTGAGAGAAATGTTGTCTTAGAGATCTTGTCTGTGGTCTCAAGCTGGCGCTGAAAACCAGTGTTTAAGAGGGAATATGCTTTATGCTGTAAAATGAGATAGCAAGCATATAGATATTATCACATAGCAAATATTGCAACACTGCAGTGACATTTTCTGTTGACTGACAGAGAGGTTGGTTAATTTCTAATAGGCCCAAGACAGCCATTTCTATAGTAGATGAAGAAGTCTTAGCTATGAGAGATGCTTTGTAGATGAACTAATTAGGCTTTTCAGAGCACAAGATCTAGGCTTGATGCTTTTTGTATTAAGGAAGGAAGGAAGGAAGGAAGGAAGGAAGGAAGGAAGGAAGGAAGGAAGGGCAAAGAAAAAAAGAAAGTACATACATGACTTAACCACTTGTTAACTACTGACATATTTGTACACATAACAAATATGTCAATATAGGAAAGTTAAAAAAAATAAATTTCTAACCCTAGAAATATAATTTGAGGACCTTCCCCTCATAAAACATTGATGTTATCCACGACCACTTTGCCCAGCTCCATCTTATTTCCAGGCCTAAGGAAAGCTCACGCTGGGAGTCTACCTAAACTTTAGGACTTCTAAGTAGCACTCTATTTATCAGTGCTTCAGAGTGGGATGTTCTTCCAAAAGAATCCTGGGAGATGATGGGTGTTTATAGATGCTTGCACGTCTCGTAATTGGAACAATGGCCTCCCTCACAGCATGTATTGACTCCTTGGGGTTGGCTGTAGGTATCCTCTCATTTATCACTCCAGCGAGGCAGGGCCTGTCTGTTTTATATGAAGAGGACTAGCACGTGGGAGATGCTCAATACCTATTTGTTGAATAAATGAATTTTCACATCAGCCCTATAAAATAACAGCATGATGTGTTTACTGGAAGGACAAATTGAAATGGGAAGATAAGAAATAAACAGCCTAAGATCTTGGTAGAGTGCTCGCGTGCACCACTGTTTGTCTGACTCACATCTGTGCTGAGCCCCCCATGAGAGCCGGCAATAATTTACCTAGGTGTCCCCTCCTCTTTGTATCTGGAGGACTACTTTCAAGGCTATCACTTTGTTTTGCTGATAGGTTAAAAAAAAAAAAAAACTCTTTTGATCCCTTCAAGATTAGCTCAAAAGGAAGCTAAGCCATCAAGGTCTATATAATAGTGTTTCCCAGTGACATTCTATTTTCTAAATCAGGAAATGGATACTCAGGCCCCCATAAAGCCAGCTCAGAGCTCTACCTCTTCCCCCTTTATCAAGACTTCCTTGACTTGGAAAGTAGTTTCTATGCCAGTGACTGTGCCGACAGTATTTAAAAGCTGCCAAGACGCCCACCTGTTTCTTAGAGGAGTGAGGGCCTTTTCTTCTCCAGAACTTTATGACAGACATTTTCAAACAATGCTATACCACAATTTCCACAAAATATTTTAGAAACTTTGCCATATCTAATTAAGTGTTTATCATAATATAGGTGTTCAGTAGCAAGAATCACATAAATACTCAAAGATAAAAATTTTTTAAAGTAGACAAATATTGATCAGGGACTCCAAAAAAACTTACTATCCATGATTTCTTAATTAAGTAAATATGTTATATTTACATATACAACAGCCCATAGCAATAACAAGAGCTGAAATCCAAAAATGTGTTTATAGTGAAATTCATTAAATAGGATTCCATCCTTGCAATACTTTTACAATATAAATAAAGAGAAAAAAAGAGTAATTGGTTATACATCACTCCATGTTGGTTATATGTTACTCCATATTGGTTATTTCTCCGGAATCTACATATTGACAAAAACTGTACATCAACAACAACAACAAAAAAAAATGGGAGGAAAAAAAACAAAATAGTAGACTAACTGCTTTGTAGCACCTGTGGAAGAATGCCTGAATCGGGGCAGATGAGTAGATAAGGAGGACGTGTATAAATTGACTCTTCCATGTTGTTATCTTGAAATTGAGATGATAATATTATCCAGGAAGCTGCTGCTCATTTGAATTGAATAAGATATTATATGTAAAGCACAGAAAACAGCATCTGGCAACTGGGCTTGGTGTTCGGTTTTAGCTGTCCATAGCAGTCATTGATACCGCTGAGGCTACCCCAAGGTGAGGAAGTATTATAATAAATATGCTTGTCTGCTTGAAACACTGCCCCTGGTATGACCATGCTTGCCATCAGTGGAATTCATTTTGGATTTGTGTTAGGAATGGATTTATTTCTCTGTGAAACACCATAAAACACCAGTTGTCAAATATGTCCTTCGCTCTATGCCCAACCGAATGAAATCTTACCCATCCTGCAAGGCTCATCTTGAATGCCACCCCCTCCATGACATCTTTGTGATCTCTCCTCCAAGCAAATGTTTTCACTCTCTCTTGAACACCTCAAAAACTTTGGCTTTTACCCCTCTGAGGATACTTTCACCGCTCTGCACGCTGTGTTGCTGTTGCTTTGCCTTATCCCTTAGATTCGAAGTCCCTTGAAAGCAGGGATCAGCCTTCTCGTTACACTTCCTATAAGCTGAGCAGAGGGCATCAGGCTTAGAAGCTCAATAAAAATGTGTTCGGTTGGAGTCAATCGTGACCCACCCTGGCTACCAGGCCCTCCGCCAACTTCAGAGTGCAGAACACAATGGGGCCTTGTATTCCCTACTGTGCACACCCACAAACATATACTAAACACCTGGAAACATGGGGACACTGAGTTGCTTGGCAAATACTCTCCCTCCCAGGGTGTCTTCCCTTTTGAAGAGGCTCCTCTGACAGCTGGCCTGCTGCCGGTTAAATGGGGCACTCCCCGGAATGGCCCATCACTGTAGCAAATGGCCAAGTTCACGGTGCCAGGAACCGAGAAAAGAGAAGGGTCCAAGTAGGAGAGTGTAAATGCCAAGAATGTGCTCTCAGATTTATAACTCAGAGGGAAGCAGCGAGCATGGTGAGAGAGAGAAAACCATGTTCTATTTGCACTGAAGCTTCCTCCGTCTCCTGCCCTCTTTTCCTTCTTAATCCTCCCATTTCCCTGTCTTCCACTGGGTCCTCCAAGGTCAGTTGGTCCTGTGGATCTTGGAATTCAACCCTAATCCCCAAGGAGAGGCCTGTGCTAGAGGGAGGTCAGGGCCCTCTCCCACATCCTCTGTGGGATGCTGTCACAAGACGCTGTGGCAGTGGTGCTTGCTGCTATTTATTAAATACAAATTGCACTGAGCAGTTTCCAGGAACTTTAGTGGAAAGTAGGTTTCCCCCAAACCCTCAAGATATTTCCCAGATCCTGAAAGGGTTATTATTATCATTGTTATTACTATTTACAAAGCCCACATCGTTGTTTTTTTTTTAAGTTTTCTTAAAGGAACAAGATAGAGTAGCCAGAAGCATGCCACTTCCAGAAAGCACCTTTAGATTTTGCTTCCTTCAGAAAAATGAAATAACCCGTTGGAATCTGGTTGGGGAGCAAGGCAAAAGGGATCGGGCTTCTTAAAGCCCAGGCAGTGTTGCCAGGTTTAGCAAATAAAAAATACAGGACACCCAGCTCGATTTGAATTTCAGATAAACAATGAATAATGTTTCTGTATAAGAATACCCCAAATATTGCACGGGACACCCTTATACTGAAACAATATTTGTTGTTTATCTGAAATTCAAAGTGAACTGGTTATCCTATATTTTATCAGGCAACTTTCAGCCCAGGGAGAGTCAGGACAGTAAGAAATTTTCACCAACAAAGCTTCTTTTAAAGCACTGGCTCAATGGCTTTGGACGACATTTCAATTCAGGCCCTGCATTTTCCCTGGAGTGTGAGCTCAATGTCATAGAAAAACAATTGGGAGAATGAACATTCAGTGAGCATTTCGCCCCTTCCTTGCCCTCAGCAGCCTGTGGCAAACTGCTCCCCCTCAACCAGCTGGGGAGGAAAAAAAGCTTCTCTTTTAAGATGGCTTTCCCCTCCCTTTTTACAGATTGGATTGTTTCTTGGATTTGCTGGAAAGCTGCTTTTGCTAATTGCTTGCAGACTGCAGCCCAACCAGGCCTGCCAACTGTGGAGGTGTTGTAGAGAGGCTAAGAAGGAAAGAGTAAGGGGTTTGGAGTCAGGCAGACCTGGTTTGGAATTCTGGCTCTGTCACCTCCTGCCTGTGACACATCAGGCAGTTTGCTTACTCTCTCTGGACCTCAGTTTCCACACTGATAAAAATGAGGGTACTCACAGGGTTGAGGTGAAGGGGACATGAAATAAAAGCATGTACAGTGCTTGTCACGATGCCTGGCACATAGTAGGTGCTCCTTTAAAATTAGCCATTGTTATTATTATTGTATCTTTTTGGTACGTCACACATGACGGTGACACCTAGAATCGAGTCAACTCAAGCCTTGGACTTAGATATGCACGAACGCAGATTCTAGAAGGCCACTAAGAACTTGTACATCAGGAAGGAATACTCGATTAAAAGATGATCTCATCGCTCTCCCTAAGGGCCCTGCCACATTCAGTCTTGTAGCAGCTGGCAGACTGTCCACCTCTAAAGTCAATGATCAGATCACCAAATGGACTTGAATTAGGTCACCACAAAATTAATTGGGAGTTGGAAGTCTACTTTAAGAAGTGGGAAAAGAGGAAAAGAAGAAGAGGGAGAGGAAGGGAGGGAGGGAGCTAGGAGAGAGAGAACAAACTTCTTGGTTTTATTGTTAAAAAGCCACATCTCTGTGGATGTGGGTATGGTAGCCATCTGTTTTGGTCAGCTATCTAGTCAGTCTCCTTTCCTTTCCTTCTCTGGTGGCTCAGGTTTAGTCAAGACATATGTGACCTGGGCCTAAACCAACCAGATTATCACATCCCCCTGGCCACAGAGATGGTGTACAGATGGGCACGTCCCTCAAATCAAGCTAATCAAACCCATAGAGAGCTAGTTCCAGGACCTGGCCTGAGTGATTAAAAGAATTACGAACTTTTCCCTCCTAGCCTTTGAAACTGAAAGTAAGTGAAGGTCTTGAGCCTCTGCAGACATCTTACAACCATGAGGACATAGTTGAAGATGTTACATCTTGCAGATGTGAAGTCTGGGGAAGAACAGAATCAGTATAGAAAAAAACACAGCCATCTGAGAGAGAGAGAGGCAAAAAGTCCTGTGACAACCTTCATCCCCCTTGTATCCATCCCTGAGCTTCTTACTGGCAGGTCCAAATACAGCCCAGTCACTGTTTATCTCTGCTGGAGACTGGCTTTCTGTTACTTGCAGACACAGATGCAGCCAGTGTCCCCGACTCCCAGTCCATTTCTGCCTGACTAGTCTTGATTTTAGAATCTGCCATTTGTAGCTACTAGTACTTCTAGGATTCATCTTAACCTGCTTATTTACAAAGGGTCAAGGGTTTTAGCCTTAAGCCTCTACCAGCCCTGACACTGCCTGTCCCAGAGGTATCACCTTAGGATAACAAGAAGGGGGAAATTGCTATTGGCTGGTTGCTATACCAGGGAGTGCCTGGCACTGTGCTAAGAATTTTATTCCAGGGCCGGCTGAGTGGCACAATGGTTAAGAACTGGCTTGGGACGCCAGAGGGCCCCGGTTCGGATCCCACATATGAGGACCAGTGACACTGCCCTCTTCAGCTAAGATGCTGAACAACAGCTCAACCTGGAGCTGGGCTGCTGTGAGTCGCCGACGACGGCGTAGGCTGCAGCCCCTGTGGCAGTGGGTTGCCATGGGCTACCGTGTCTAGTCAGCAGCCAGCGCGAGTGGCCAGCAGCCACCGTGAGCGGCCGTCCAGAAGCCGGCGACTGATGTGCCTCGCCCGGGAAGAGCGCAATGATGGTGCCAACTTGGGCCAGTGAAGCAACGTCCTCCACAACTAGACTGAAGAACAAAACGACAGCAATTTGTCTGTTCCCCTTCCCCAATTCCCCAGCACTGTTCCCTTCCCCCCAATACCCCAATTAAAAAAAAAAAAAGATCTAACAAATCTTAAAAAAAAAAGAATGTTATTCCACTAAATCCTTCAGCAACCCCATTTTATAGATGAGGCTACTGAGGCTCAGAGGGTATATTAGGTGTCAATAGAGTTGCTCCTGAGGTTTCTCTCCTTGACTTATAGATGGCTGTCACCCACAGTGTCTTCACATGGTCATCCCTCCATGTCTGTGTCCTAATCTCCTCTTCATATAAGAACACCAGTCACATTGAATTAGAACCCACTCACATGACCTAATTTTACCTTAATCACAGCTTTAAAAACCCTATCTTCAAATACAGTCACATTCTGAGACACTGGGGGTTAGGATTGCAACATATGAATTTTGAGGGGATAGAATTCAGCCCATAACAGGAAAGTTAAGTAACTTACCCCAGGTCACACAACTAGACACACTGAGGAGCTAAGATTCATATTCAGGTCTGTTTGTCTCTAAAGCCCATCATTCTTTAAACCTCATGTCTTCCCATTTTCTCATCCCAGTCAGGCCCTCCATTCACTACTGCTACTGTGAGGGATGCCACCAGGAATACAAAATGAAGATTTATCCACCTGCCCTCCAAGGTGTGATCCAGTAGGGGCAAGAGAGGCAGGTATAAACAAGTACCTAAGTAATCATAAAATTCATAGTAAGTATTCAATAAATACTAATTCCCTTCTCTCCATTTTAACAAGTCTTATAGCAACATACGATAAGTAAGAAAATTATAAAGAAAGCACTATATGGTTACAGAGGAGGGGGAGATTACAGTTAGTGAGGGTGGGGTGGGTGTGGGGGGAGCAGATAGAGGGATTAGAAAAGCCTCCAGGAAAGAGAGGATATTTAAGAAATAAAAACATAATTTCTTGGAGCACAAAGGAATCAAACCACCAGGATATGAATCCTAGCTCTACCACCTACTGGTTCTATGATCTTGGGCAATGTACTTAGCCTTGATTTCCTCATCTTTAAAATTAGAATAGCAATAATTGGATGGAGCTCATTAACTTCTTGTGAGAAATCAATGGAATTATCTTAATAAGTATTAGAACAGTGCCAGCACATAACAACAGCTTAATAAATGTTACCTATTATTATCTGAGATGTCTCAAAGAATGGGTAAGATGCTCATAAATAGAAAAAGGGATTTGTAACTGAGAAGAATAAATAATTAAAGTTATAATGCGTCAGACCTTAAATGTGTGAATGACAAATTTGGACTTCATTTTATCGGCAATAGAGCTATGGAAGACTTTTGAACAGGGGCTGTGCTATTACTACTAATAGGTATATGCTATGTAAAGATGGTTCTCATAAACGTGTGCAAGGTGGTCTGGAGGGGGAAAGGACATGACAGGAAGACTGGGGTAAATAGGAGGCTGTTAGAAAAAAACAGATGAAAAGTAATATGAACATGAAGTGGAGGGGCACACCTCAAGGTGAGCGAAAGAGGAGTCAGAGGAGACGCTGCAGAGATCAAATGTACAAACTTGGCTACTGATTGGATATCTCTGGCCAGGAAGAAGAAAGAGCCACAGTTTCAAGATTAAAGTATTGGTTGTTGCCTGTAGCAGACCTTGTTTGTTGTCCCACATTCCCCATCGTCCTTCCCTTCCTCCAATTTTTGTTAAAATATTCACCATCCTCTGGCCACTGCTTCAGAGAAGATGCACTATCCTCAGCCCTGGGGGTTGGGGGAGGGGGAAGAGGGTACTAATTTGTTCAAAACACCCAGTTTGCTCCATTTTCTTGCCAGTGATTGGATTAAGCATGAGCATATGGTGGAATTTTTTTGGCGAACAGAAGCAAAAGAGCAGAAACAACCCAAATGTCCATCAGCTGAGGAATGGATAAACAAAATGTGGGGAGAGAGATCCAAGATGGCGGAGTAGATAAATGCTGCTCCTGTGTCCTTCCATGAATGCATTAAAATTACAGCTTACAAATTATAGAACAATCAACCTGGAGAACCATCTGAAGTCCAGGTGAAAGAGGTTTTATAACTAAGTAAATAAAGAAGCCAAGGCAAGACTGGCAAGGAGGGCGGAGATGCAGAACAGGCCCCAAACATCCCTGTGGTAGTTGAGAATCAGGAGGGATATCTCTGCCACAGAGGTTCCCCCAGAAGAATGAGGGAACCCAGTCCTCAACACCAGGCTCCCTAGCCCGGAGTACTGGTGCCATAAAGAGGAACAACCACAACTTCTGGCTGTGAAAAACAGTGGGTACTCCAACCATCCAGGTGGGACGGGAGACTGAAAAAAACCCCAGCCATCCTCTTAAACGGCCCACACGCAGATTCAATCACTCGCAGCACTCACCTTGTGTTCTGCTGGTGGGACGGTGACTTGGAATTCGTTAGAGACATATGGAGTGACGGAAAGGGGTGCAGACTGAGGTATGTTGCTTCGGGGGCAGGACTGGAGGACAGTCAGCATTTTCCCTGTGTGAGGTCCTTTGCAGCCAGCAGGCTAAAGCCATCTTTCCTGTGTTGAGCCCGCCCCCAACACAGCCAAATCTAAATCTGATTGGCCTGGTGAGCTCTACTGCTCCACACAGCTGACTCACTGGGACCCTATCCCACCCAACCCCTCAGTGCTGGAGGCACTTTCTCCATGAGCAGCCAGACCCGCCCACATTACACTCTATTCATGGGAAACTATCAGAATCCCAGGGCCCTAGGTGGGCTGTGACTGGCCTCAGTGTGCTCTGAGACTTTTGCTGAGTAGTCCAGGCTCAGCACTGGCACCAAACTAGAATTTACATTAACCTCATGACCACAACTCTTCCCACTCTAGTGACTCCCTGAGACCCTGCCTCACCTAACTTGCATCCATATGTTTACTGCTGCATTGTTTACAATAGCCAAGATGTGGAGGCAGCACGGGTGTCTGCCAATGGATAAATGGATAAAGAGGAGGTGGTACGTATATACAATGGAATATTGTTCGGCCATGGAAGGGAATGGGTTCTTGCCATCTGCAGCAGCATGTATGGACCCTGAGGGTATTGTGTTGAGTTGAGTATGTCAGACAGGGAAAGACGTATGCAATGTGATTTTACTTATATGTAGAATCTAAGAACAAAATTAACAAACAAACTCATAGATACAGAGAACATTTTGATGGTTGTCAGATGGGAGGGGGGTTGGGGTGTGGGTGAAAAAAGAGGAAGGAGTTAAGAAGTACAAATTGGTTGTTACAAAGTAGTTATGGAGCTGTAGGATACAGCATAAGGAATATTGTCAATATTGTATTATAATAAGTACGTATGGTGTCAGATGGGTACTAGATTTGTTGGGGTGATAGATGGGAGGGAGTTGGGGAGTAGGGTGAAAAAGGGAAAGGGATTAAGAAGTACAAATTAGCAGTTACAAAATAGTCATGGGGATACAAATTAAAGCATAGGGAATACAGTCAATGATATGGTAATAATTATGTATAGTGCCAGGTGAGTACTAGACTAGTCAGGGAATCACTTCTTAAACTATATAAATGCCTAACCACTATGCTGTACACCTGAAATTAATATAAATAATATTGAATGTCAACTGTAATTGAAAAATATAAAAAGGAGGAAAAGGTGAAGGAATAGAGGTCCAAATTTTTAGGTATAAAACAAATAACTCATGGGAATGTAATGTACAGCATAGGGAATATAGTCAATAATATTGTGATAGCATAGTATGGTATCGGATGGTTGCTAGACTTATCATGGTGATCACTTCTTTAAGTATATAAATGGTGAATAACTATGGCGTACCCCTGAAACTGATATAATATTGTATGTTAGCTATATATCTTTTTTAAAAAGAAAGAACAAATGTGATATATTTATACAATGGAATATTATTCAACTATAAAAAAAGGATGAAATACTGATTCATAATATAATATGATAAGCCTCAAAACATTATGCTAAACGAAACAAGCCAAACACAAAAACCACATATTACATGATTCCACTTAAACAAAATGATCAGAATTTACAAATCCATAAAGACTGAAAGTAAATTAGTGGTTGTTAGGGACTGAGGAGAGACAGGAATAGGAAGTGATTGTGACTGGATACAGGGGGCAATAAAAATGTTTTAAAATTGATTCAGGTGATGGCTGCACAATTCTGTGAATGTACTAAAAACCATTGAATTATACATTTTAAATAGGTGAATTATATGGTGTGCAAATTATATCTCAATAAAGCTGTTTTATCATTATTATTATTGCTATTATTATTCCTATTATTTAGGAAGCAAAGGGAAGACTGTTAGGGAGAGTTCTAGAACAGGCTTCATCTCTTAAAAAGAAACACAGAGAAGAGCTGGCTCCACTTTAGGAAGTCCCTGTATCTGAACACGATCCCTGAAGCTGTTTCAGAAGCCTACCTACCATGACAGGAGCCAATGGGAGCCGGAACTGGCCCACAGAGAAGGCCAGAGCTGAGATCAGCACCCAGACTTCTTAAGGTAATAAAACTCCAGAATGTCCAAGCCAATTGAGTGGGGGGGTGTTCTGTCCCTTGTAGTCATGGTATTTTAACTGATACAATTTCATGAACAGGAAGTTTCAGGTCAGGAGAAGGATTGTTGGTTTTTTTCAGAGAGACTATGAATTTATATTAATTTTAAAGTTGCAAGTGTATTTCAACTAAAAGTGAAGTGCCGTTTGAGATCTGGAGAAAGGGGTGGATAGCTGGATTGACTGCGGAGTTACAGTCTCCGAGCTGAAGGCGGAAGCCCAAGGGAAAGCAAAGCGTCTGAGCTGCCTGGACTTCCTACACTGAGCATAAGGAAGAGGAAGAGAAATTAGTGAAGGAGACTGAGAAAAAGCGTGTAGAAAAGGACATGGAAACGCTAGAAAATGCTGCAGATACTGTCATGCAACAAAGTAGGGGATTCAGGAAGAGGGGGATTGAAGTTTGGGTCAAATTCTACAAAGAAACCAAGGAAGTCTTAGCAGAGAAAATATGGTTCGATAGACAACTAGAAGGCCATTGTAAGAAAAAGATTGGAGAAAAAAACCCAAAACAGAACAGGAATGTTAGTGGAGTTTTGGTGATAAAGGCCAGATTTTAGAAGCTATGGGCTGGACAGACAGTGAGTGAACCTTGAGGAGGTAGTGACAGTAGTGTAGGCACTTCCTTACAGAAGTTTGTTTGTTATGAAAAACATTACTATATTCACCAATGTCTGGTTCTGCTCCACATCCTGGCACGTGGAAGATGACACTTCTCAGTGTCCTTGCACTTGAGAGGAGCCAGGTGATGGTTTTTTAGTGGAAGGTGAAGTGGGTCACTTCTGGACTAAGGCAGTGAAAAACCCGTGCCTGATTTTTCAATCTCTCTCTCCCTACCACAGCGATTATGGAGGAGGTCTTGCCACATAGATGACAAAACCAAAGATTGAAGATCCTTGATTGCTGAGTCTCCATCTAAGAGGATAGATACTCTTGAGGGGGTTCACCTGGTCTGTGGCCATTTCATAAAGAAGAAGTAGATTTTGGTCAAGCCACTGAGATGTACAAGTTACCATAACCAGTCTTATTTTTGTTAACAGATACTGAAAGAGAAGAAAGCTAGGAAAGTAGCAAAAGAAAAGAGCCAAGTCAAGGAAAGTATGTGTTTATTTTTAGTTTTATTTTTTTGAGTTTTCATAATTTTAGGACGAATGAACCCCAAGCATGTTTGTTAGGAGAACAGAGTCCGTAGAGAGGAAGAACCTGACAATGACAAGGCAGTGTCCTAAAGAAAGAAGGAAATATGGCAATGCACAAGCCCACAGGTGGGTCTCTGCTCTTCTTCCAAGAGAGATTAAAAATCCAGACCCAAGATGAATACCTGGCAGCTTGGGTTGGAGGTGGAAGTTGAGGGAGCCCACCCTCATCGGCCTATGCACTTGACTTCTGAGACAGGAAAGCGGGCATGGGAACTTGGAATCCTTGGAGTGGAGCAATTTCAAGGGATGATGAGTGTCTATGACTGAAATAACTATGCGTGCAATGATCGCCTTTGTGTATCAGCCTCCTGGCAGCTGTCCATGAAAGATGACTGGCAGGGACTGCTACAGACTGCATTTCATTCTTTTGGCTTAAATTTTA
>NW_017731511.1:2956890-2960186 GCF_001890085.2 Hipposideros armiger | reverse complement strand
TTAAACAACCAAATTTAATTTTAATTAATAGTTAAGTTAGTAAAATAATGTAAGCAACCCTATATTGGTCACAGATTGTTTTAAACTACAATTGCTGTAGACTGAGTTATGCTCCTCCAAAATTTATATACTGAAGACCTAACCCCCAATGTGATGGTATTTCAAGATATTATTTGGGAGGTCTTTGGGAGGTAACTAGAGTTAGATGAGATCATTAGGGTGGGACCTTCATGCTGGGATCAGTGGCTTCATAGGAAGAGGGAGAGGGATTTTGCTTTCCTTGCCATGAAGACATAGCAAAAAGGTGGCCGTTTGTCAGCCAGGAAGAAGGTCTTCTCCAGGAACCAAGTCAGCTGGTACCTTGATCTTGAACTTTCCGGCCTCCAGAAATGTGAAAAATAAATGTCTATTGTCTAAGCCATTCAGCCTATGGTATTTTATTATGTCAGCCCAAGCTGACTAATGGAACAATCCTACTATTTAACAACTAGGGAAATGAGAAAATAGAAGAGCGTGATTGAAACTTTAATTTCTGACACTCGCTGGTTTGATAAAGAGTATCAAATCTGGATTTTCTTTCCTACAAACTTTGAAGGGTATGTCATTGATGACCCCTAGGGATCTGGACTGTAAAAACTAAGCTGAATAACATTTTGTCTTTTGGGGGCATGTGTGTACACTCAGTAAGAGGTGTCATTATTGATGTAGTCATAGGCAGGTATCAGGATACCTAGTTTGTTTGGTGAAGAAACTGAGAATTGATTTTTCCAATTGTGAGAGAGATGAAAATCGAATCCAAATTGTCCTCTGACAGATGGCATTTCACCATACACCACACATTTCCTATTGTAGCATGAGACAAACCAATGACAATTTAGTAATTGAAATTTCCAGTAAGATACCTGTCAGTGACTTGGGATGTTCTTTACCCTCTCCAAGGCTTGGCTTCTTAATCTATAAACGGGGATAATAATGTGTTCAATCTCATGGGAGAGGTTGGGAATTAGAGAAAAATGCGTGGAATACACTAATTTAGTTACTGGCATAAAATGAATGCTCAGTAAATGTTTTGTGTTATTATTTGGATTTTATGTTTAAAGAGAAAGAAAAATAGTTGATTTTAGTTATGAAATTACTTTTCCAAGTTTTTAAGCTAAAATAGGAATTAAAATTGCCCAATCTTTATCAACTAAAGCCAGTCAGGTGGTTGGAAGTTTTCCATCTGAGACTTTGCTACTGTTTGTGTATGTGGGGGGGGGGAAGAGGAGGGGGTTGGCAATTACAAAGGATGATAAAAAATTGCTAAACTTTTCTATCAAGAGACAGAGAGATAGATGGGAACTTGACCTCTAAATTCTCTTCTACTAACAAGCCACCACCAATGAGGGCCAGATAAAGATATTTGGCAAAGAAAGACTTGAATATCCCCTGAAGCTTTGGCCCCAATCCCATGACCAGAGAGGCTCAGACCTGTGTACCTGTGAAGACTTATTTTGTCTGGGATAGGAAGGCCTAAACGGTCCCACTTCTCCCAAGCAGGAGATAGCCCAGTGGTAAAAGTTTCAGCTTCACAGATCTCCAAGTGAGAGAAGCAATGCAGAATATAGCCCAAAGGATCAGGATCCCGCCTTCCCACCACCCCCACTGTTTCCCAGTGTCCTTTAATGAAATTAGTTATTCCACTGACAGGCCAGTGCTGGTCCCCTCACAGAACAACACATGCTGTGCTCTCTCTGCGAGTGCACTCATGATGAACTTTGAGCCACACATCTGCTGCAGAGAAGGAACACTTATTCCCAAATGGCTGACATTAGCTGGAGATTCAGGGTTCATCTCTACTGTCGCATATTTTTATTAGATAGGCTGCTGGAGAATCAGATGAATAAATTTAGTTACTATGTCTATATCTCATTACAATGCATCCGCAACTATTGTTCTTTTTTATCAGCTTGATGTTATTCTAAGACTGTTTCTGCAAAGTAAATATTTGCATTAAAACCAGTGTCCATCCTCAGTTACCCCCACACTATGTCTGTATCTGGACTGAGAATGTATTTTCACCATGTCACTACTCCAATACTCTTTCTTTGATTTAAAGCGGTTGGCAAATGTTTTGTGTAAAGGCCCACATAGTAAATATTTTAAGATTTGTGGGATATACAATCTCACTTGCAACTATTCACTTCTGTTGCAGCACCAAAGACAGCCAGAGATAATACCTCAATGAATGGGCATGGTTATGTTCCAGTAAAACTTTATTTACAAATACAGGCAGTAGGTTGAAGTTAGTCCATAGGCTGTACTTTGCCAAACCTGATTTAAAATAGGGATTAGCAAGAAAACTTCCGGTGAACTGAGAGATAAAAACCAGTATCTTTTCATATGTTCATCTTTTAGAAGAAAAACATAAGTGAAACATTTTGTTGAATATTTGATTTTTTTCTGCAAACAACAGTATGGTATTTTCCTCCTTCTAATACATTGCATGTTAAGTTTTGAGATTCCTCTCCCACAAAAAAGTTGAGGAGAGTAGGAAAATTTAATTCAGGGAAGAGAGGGTTAAGTGGCTAAAAATTAGAGAGTGAAAGTATCACTTATGTGCAAACACAGCGTCTTCTTTAAAAACTGATTACCCAGACATTGAGTTGATTATAAAAGATGTAAAGTAAAAACAAATTTGCTGACCTTCATTTCAGAGATCAAAGGTTAAATTCATACCCTGTAGGATGATTCTGTTAAATCACTCCCAAGCTGCTGGGTGACATATTTTCGAAAAATATTTCTCTCCAACTTTATCAAGTGTCCTTTGTGTTCTGAAAACATGATTTGAAGCCCCATCTGGAGCTGGGACTTAGATAGCTGAAATTCTTCTCCAACTATACCCAGAGGCATCTGGTTAGTTGCGATATATGTTTGTTGCAGGGGTTAATGCCTCCCAGTCTAGTTATTTATCAAAGTTTCAAATCAGCATTTTACACTGGATAACCAAGGGTTGTGTGAATCATTCATAGATAAAGAGCTAAAATTGTACACTTTGATATCCTTGACATGGGGCTGATGAAACATGTCTCAAATTGTCATGTTTTTCAATGATTGTTTCAATTTCTTTGCCTCTAAGCAATTTCCCAAAGCAGGACCCAACAGTTCAAAAGTTAAGAAAATTTTATGCACAAGTTAGTCCAACCCAAAATTATTTTTTTAAAAAGCAAATTTTCTCTCTTTAATTGTAAACTCATACAAGATCTTTCAACAGCAATGGTTCACAAAATTCATTTTTTGACAAGGTTTTGATAGTC
>NW_017731511.1:2931364-2955400 GCF_001890085.2 Hipposideros armiger | reverse complement strand
TTGGCAAAGAAAGACTTGAATATCCCCTGAAGCTTTGGCCCCAATCCCATGACCAGAGAGGCTCAGACCTGTGTACCTGTGAAGACTTATTTTGTCTGGGATAGGAAGGCCTAAACGGTCCCACTTCTCCCAAGCAGGAGATAGCCCAGTGGTAAAAGTTTCAGCTTCACAGATCTCCAAGTGAGAGAAGCAATGCAGAATATAGCCCAAAGGATCAGGATGTCCATGTAGAAGTCAAGCATTTATCTCTTTTCCTTATTACATGAAAACTCCACTTAGCACACCATGACTGCAAAACTCTTCCTGCTCGAGGTTGAATGAGCTATGGGTTAGGCCAAAAGAGAATCTTAAGCTTTCTTTAAAGTATATATTTCTTACTTTGGTACGGGATAAGAGGCAGCACAGACCTGTGTGAAAACTGTTGAAAGCAAACATTCTTCCAAGAAAAAAAAAAAAAAAAAGGACACTGACATATACATGAAATGTTGCATGTGACTTCGGGGAGTAAACATTTCTCCTGGAGCCCACTTATGAACCCTAATTAAGAACCCTCGCCTTATTGTTATTTTAAACAAATATTCATTGAGCGCTGAGTACCTGGCACTGTTAGGTACTTTCATATCTTTGCAGATATCATTTTTTGCAGATATTACTGTCCACATCTTACAGTTAGGAAACGAAAGCTGAGAACTGTTAAATGACCTACCCAGTTCTAGGTTTCAGTAGCAGCTCTGTCATGAGCTACTCTGTCATGCATACTGCCTGCATGACCATGGGTCAGATCAGTTGCCCTTATATTCATCCTTAGTTTTCTACTCTATACAATTGGGTTAAAATACACTCATGTGCTGCTTAATGTTGGGGACACATTGTGAGAAGTGCATCATATAGATAATTTCATCTTTTTACAAACATCATAGAGCTCACTTATGCAAACCTAGATGGTATAGCCTCCTACTGTAATTATATGTGCTATACTTTTATATGACTGGCAGCACAGTAGGTGTGTTTACACCAGCATCACCACAAATGTGAGTAATGAGTTGTACTATGACGTTATGATGACTATGATGTCACTGAGCCATGGGAATTTTTCAGCTCCATTATAATCTTATGGCAATGCAGTCGTATATGTGGTTTGTTGTTAGCCGACATGCTCTTATGCGGCGCATGACTGTTGTATTTATTGCTGATTGTTGTACTAAATTGTATGTACTGACATAGGTCATTGTGTGGCTTAAATGAGATCATGCAGTGAAATATTTTGCAGATTCTGGAACATGTGAAATACACAATAAATGATTACATTTTAAAAAATGAGCCATCATCCCATCAGCCTCCTCAGCTGGAGGAAGCTATATGACACCAGTCAAAGCCTCTTTGGATACAAGGAACAAAATCCACTCAAAGTAGCCCAAGGAAAAAGGAGAGTTATTTAACCAACGATTTTTCCAACAAATAGAGTGCTCACTCTCTCCCAAGACATGGGGGCATCTTACAGCTTCGTAGGGTGAGAGGTCCAGCCAGATCTCATGGACTGGAGCTGGAATCTGGGTTTGAAAAACAGTCCCTCTAATTTTAAAGAACTGTATGGGCATTCTCTTATGTTCTCATGCCTTCACTACCCTTTTTGTATCAACTTCATTTTTCTCTTTCTCTTATTGCCTTTTTTTTCTGAGTGCTCAATTTGGACATGGCCCAGTGTAGCTGTCTTAGCTCAATCTCCACGTTCTCCCCACTCAAGTATTTACTGTAAGTGAATCCTCCTCTCTATGATTTAAAACATCTAAAGAAGGGATCTGGTTGGCTTAACCAGTCTATGGTTCCCTTGGGGTCAGACAATCCTAATCAGTTGAAGCCATAGTATGGTGTGAGTGGGGGCTCTCAAATGTGCAAATGTGGTGACTCAGGCCCAGTCATGGTTGTGGTGGGGGGCAACTTTGGAAAATGGGGTTTTTGTATGCCTTGGTCTCCAGGAAGACTAAAGGATGAATTGATAATGGTCCTTTGCAAGTTTATCTCTACCATGGAAAAGAAGACTAAAAGTCATATCAACTCAGAAGGCACATATTCCTGTATTTTTTTCTAAAGGGAAACATATAAACTCCTGGCTTCACATTTTGTCCAAGTCTTTAGGGAAACATGTCCAACAGGGGTTTGTGCCTGTTTCATACTTGTTTTATTTTATTTGGCAGCAAAATGAAGATCGTGTTTCGAATAAAAGCCCAGTTCTGTCTCTTACACGTTTCATTAAGCATTATATGCTGTTCCTGTCCTCTTGTTCCACAGTCATGCCCAGGCATGCTTTTTTGGGAATATTTTTGCTCATTTTTACATTTATGATTTCTTATAGCCACAAAATAAATCTGACATTTGACATGGAGTTGGAGGATTTGAGGAAGATAAAAGTATCTTACCAACTCATTGTTTATATTAACAAATTGATAAAAACTGCTTTTTCTTCATGCTATTAAAAAAAAAAAAAACTACTGGGAAACCTAAAACTGAAACATGTTTCTGGAGAGAACAGGAAGAGTGGAGAGTTGGGGGGATTGTGGAGTTGGAAGTCTGAGCCTAGGCTCCACCCCTCACAAACTGTGTGTTCTTAGGCAAGTCACATAACCTTCCTGGAACTTAGCCTCCTCTGACTAGTCATATAGAGGGTGCTACTGCCTTGAGCTTGAGCTCACAAATTTGTTTGAGGACACAATGAGATAAAAAGGAAGTGCCCTCACAAAAGTACTTTCATGACTTGTGAATATGCTTCAAAAAATGGAAGACTAGTTAAAAGAATAAAAATTTCCTGAACTAAAAAAACTTAGTAGCACATCCTCCCTTGCCACATGACTCCCTGCAGCTGCTTCTGGTGGCTTCAGGCGTCGATGGCCAGACCCTTGGTGCTAACTCTGCCCTGTTTGGCTCCCCACCATCTTGTGGACAGATCCTGTCATATTCGTCTCCCTGCTGGTTCTTGGATCAGTCCCTCCAAAGTGGATGCTGGCCTCTGGTGCTCATTTAAAAAGTAAAGCAGTCAATGTACATTAGCACCTATTGTTCATCAGGCATTGTGCTAGGGTATAACTTTATAATAATAATAAAAACAATAACAATATACCAGGTGGTCTTTTAAGCACTTACATCAGTGATCTCATTTGACGTGCATACTATTATCATTTTCCTATTCAAAAAAATTAAAAACCAAGGCAGAGAGAAGTTAAATAACTTGTCAGGGGTCATACAGCCTGTTAGCTATGGAATCAGGCTGTGAATCCAAAGATGACTAAAACCTTCCCCCTGACTCCAAGAGGCTTATAATCCACTATTTCACATGTATTTCATATTCCACTAGCCAAACATGGAATGACACATCCCTTCCTAGTGATTTGGGCTGAGAGAACTCACATGTGAACTTACTTCTTCCTATTTCTATTAGGAGGGCTCCAAAGAGAAGTTAACAACTGAATTAATTTTAGGCATAGAGCCAAGCTCACCAGCCCTCCCTTGTCACCATTCACATGGACTTACCCATCCAGGATTTTAGATATGATTCCTGTCATAATTTCCCGTAGCCACATTAGCCTAAGTGCAGTGAATTGAAGGGGCCGGGGGTGGGGAAGGAGGAGGGAACCTCAGGTGAGTAATCAAATACTTAGTGCTTAATAATACTAAAAACTACCCATCATCCAGCTTCCTGTCCGGCATGCACTTGCTTTAGGCAACTCATAAAAGCTGAGACCCTGGAGATCACCAAGTTCAATGAGAGCAAATAGATTTCATTTCATGTGCCAACTCCAATCCACTGAGGGTTGCTGCCGAAATGCTGGGTTTAGAAGGATCCTGAGGCCAGTCAGGGATCAAAAGGGAAAATGCCTCAATTGATTAGTGATGTCTGACATGGGCCCAGAAGTAGAGAATTATAGCATGCATGCAACATCTATACCAGAAAATCTAATCCAAAATGTTTGTATTACAGGTGAGGAAGTAGGACTCGGAAATGAAAGGCTGAATGCCTCAAAATCATTTAGCAGGTTAGCGGCAGATTTACCTGGTTTCTGGTGCTCTTTCCATAACACCTCCTGTCAAGTGATAATTGGTGCTCGCAGGATCAGCAGAAAAAAACCAGCAAGCAAATTACATTATGCTTAGTACAGTGTCTGTGTTAAATGTATTTCATTCTAATTCCTTGAAAGCTGATGATCCATGTAATGTAACTCTATTCATCAGACTATCTGATTATTCAGAGCATTCCCTGACTCGGCTGGATAATAACCAATAACCATACCCCAGGCAAATAGCAATTTATTCCAGACAAGAGGAAAGATGACAGGTCAAGGTCTCTTTCTTTTTCTAAAGGGCCAGTGACAAACATTTATGTAGTTGGACTGTTTGCAAGTCTGACCTGGATATCAGTAAAACCTGACAAAATAAAATGCATTTGAAGGAATGATGGCTCTCTAAACAGCAAGCTCAGCTAAGTTAAATCTTGGTGGCCAGATTTCATCATCTCTAAACCTTTGAGCTGATAAAGATGTGAGCCCTGAGGGACCAGTAGGCATGCATAGGTAGAGGGGAAGAAAGGAAGGAATACCTAGCTGGGGAAGTACGTGTACAAAAGTTTGGTGGTAAAAGGAATGGAGCCCCTTGGTGGAGAGTGACGTAAACCCCGTTAGAGCATGGAGGATGGGGAGCAATTGAGAAACAAATGTGCCATGGTAAAAAAGCCTGGACTTTGCAGTCATATGGACTTCCAACTCAGTCTTATCTCTACCACTTAACTAGCTGCAGGATTCAAACACTGAGTGCACGTCTCTGGGCTTCAGTTTTTTCATCATATGCTTGTATCTTTCAGAATGGTGTAAAAATTGACTGAGATAGGGCCGGCTGAGTGGCGCATTGGTTAAGAATTGGTTTGGGACGCCAGAGGGCCCCGGTTCGGATCCCACATATGAGGGCCAGTGACACTGCCCTCCACAGCTAAGATGCTGAACAACAGCTCAACCTGGAGCTGGGCTGCCGTGAGTCGCTGGCGACGGCGTAGGCTGCAGCCCCTGTGGCAGTGGGTTGCCATGGGCTACCGTGTGTAGCCAGCAGCCAGCGTGAGCGGCCAGCAGCCGCAGTGAGCGGCCATCCGGCGACTGATCTGCCTCACCTGGGAAGAGCGCAATGATGGTGCCAACTTGGGCCAGTGAAGCAATGTCCTCCACAACTAGACTGAAGAACAAAAGGACAGCAACTTGTCTATTCCCCTTCCCCCAATTCCCCAGTGCTGTTCCCCTCCCCCAATTCCCCAATAAAAATCTTGGGGGAAAAAAAATTGACTGAGATAATTATGTCACACATTTGTACACAGTGCCTGAAATTTAGCTGGTGCTCAACAAATGGTCGAATAATTAATTAAAAGGCTGACTTATTATATTTTGTAGGGAAAACAATACTGGGCCAGGAATGAGAAGCCTTGAGTTCTGGTCTCAGTTTGGTTTCAAGCCAGCACTGAGATATTGGACACTCTGCCTTGGACATAGTAAGCATTAAATAAATACTAGGAGAATGAATGAATGAATGAATGAATGAGAAAATGCAAGAATTTTACATACTTATTGGGCCCCAGTTTTCTCGTCTGTCTAAAGAAGGCTAATTTCTCGGATCCCTTTGAACGGTAACACTCTTTTGATCTTCTACTTCTCAAAGAAACCCAAGTCCACTGTAGGCTGGGCACTGTCCTAGCCATGAGACTGAAGTCCCAGGGAAGTTCGTAGAATGCAGTGCTTGATCTCAGCAGTCTCTAGGCTACCTCACACCTGCAGGTTTGACTCTGACCACCTCAAGATCCTATAGCACTGCCCTTCTTCTTGGAGTTGACTCCAAGCAAAGGAAAGCAGATTATTAAAATGAGGGATAGCCAAGGGTGAAAATGAGACCAGAGGATGTGTCACAGCCTCTGCTCATTCATATGAATTGTTGTCACCAGCATTGTCCTCTTTCTGGGCCTTCAGCCTCCTCACCTGTGAATACAGGACTGTCAAGTGGAGGGTTATGCTGCTTGGCAGCCATGAAAGTCAGGATGCTCCGTCCAGCCTCGGACCTAATCTGCCACATTCAGGTGGGGCACCGGCTCATTCTGAGGAAAAGGAATGACAGGCAGGGTTTGCTGGGCCATCAGGGCACCAGCTGGGCTCAGAGACTGCCACACTTTTCCTGGCTTTCTGTTTCCTGGTGGAGATCCCCTTCCAGGGTGGGCTCAGCCTCCAGAAGGCACTCAGGAACAGGGAGACAATAACATCCACAAGATGAGAGTTGAAAAGGAAATGGCACAAGCTGGAAGTAATTGATGTGTCTTTAGTGCTTCAAATATGTCTACTTTTGTTTATTTTTTTTAATCTCAACAAGTCACAGGCACTGAACAGTAAATCAGATTTCTGTTTTCCCCAGCTTTTGGTACTTTAGCTGAAGAGGAGCTTTTATGTGGCTTTAAAGATAAAACTTCAGAAGGCCCTAGCTCTGTGCCCAGAGGGCAGGGAAAGCAGCCACCTGAGTGGGGGAAGAAAGTGGCAAAACCTGGCTGATCAGCCTTCCCAGAAAAGGAGGTTAAAACCAGGAAGTACAATGAGGTAGGAACCAGGCAGGCAAATTTCCTGGGCTCTGAAAAAAGCAAGGAGTCATGAGACCAGAGGAGCCAGAGGGCCAGTTTGTTATTAATGTAGTACCAATAGGAAATCATTACAGGTTTCCAAGCAGAGGATGGACAGTAGGAATATTCTGCTGATGAAAGATGTTTCTAGAATCTTTTTTTGTGGCAGATTAAAACAAATAGTAGTGAGGACACACTGAACTAATAATAGTGGATCAAATTCAGATTTGGAATTAGAAAGGAAGGGGGTAGGTTGTAATTTTCCTAAACTTGTCATTTGTTTTACTCAAACAACAAGAATGTTTTGTAGTGCTATCAATACCATTTAGTTATGTATTCATTTACTCAATAAATCATTATTAAATATCTACTATGAGATCATCCCTCTGGGAGATACAAGAGAGGAAGAAATTGATAGTCCCATCAATAGAAGTGTTTAAAAATGTGCTAAAGAGAAAAAGGACACGATTAATTGTCCAAGAAGCAGTGCAGATACGCACAACATAAGCAGCCTGCTAAGGGAGGGATCCCCGGAGAGCCGACGTGGTCTGGATTGCGCAGGTGGATGGAACACAGGGGCTGGTTCCGAGGGAACATTCCAGGCCAGGGGAAGAGATTGGCCAAGATTTGGAGAGAGCCATAAGCAGAGTGTCTGAAGGACACTGACCTGTCTGAGATGGAGGTATTCAAAAACTCTCCTGGAAACAAAGGGGAGTCCTTGTTGACTTTTGAGACAAGGGTTCACCACTTTAAAAGATAATTTAAGAAGACAAACCTGGCAGCCATGCTCAAAGTGGGTCAGAAGTGGGAGATTTGAGGGAGGAGAGGTCAGTTGAGGGCTGCATCAGTGATCCAGAGGCAGAGGCATGGGACTGAGAGGCTGGGTCAGGCATAGCCTATCCTAATAGTGGGTTCCCATCGACCCTTTCAAATATCCCAGGGCCCAGCCAGATGTCCAAGCTGTACAAAGAGTGAATTGGACACCCATGCTCCAAATCTCTGCTCATGCCAGGAAATGAATACTTCTGGTGCCTAAGAGGAGCCTGGAGAATAGAACAAAACTCCAGGAAAGTGAGCTTTCCATCTGCAGCCCATATCCCGGCAGCCCTCCCACCATTGTAGAGAAGGGAGATTAATAAAATGCAGATCATCCAAGGCCTGGCCTTCTATTATTCATTTTTCTTGGAAATGTCTGAGGATCTATGATCCCTCTCTAATCCCATATGCCATACTTAGCTTATATTTTGACAGGCATGGGGCTGGTTGCTTTGGCCAACATCCGCTTCAGGATAGGGGAGGTTCTGCCTTTGGTCTGCACTGAGGGTCGGCCACCCGTGGCCAGGGTGCCCATTCAAGGTGGCATCAGTTAGCCTCAGGAGCCCAGATCTCTGGCACAAATCGGAGTTCAGGAAACCAGAAAATAGGGTCTTTTTAGTTTTTCTCCTCTTTTTACATCAAACTGAATTAAATTCCTGTAGTTTAGAAAACTCCCAAGAATTTTTACTTGATCTATGTAAGTGATCTACTCCCGGAGCTGCTCCACAATTTGGGTTTCTCTTTCTAGATGAGGCCCTCTATTCCTTATTTCATGGATGATCTATAATTTATTCTATTATCCAATAATGTGCACCCAGAATCCCCTGCTCTGAACCAAAGGTTTCTTGGCTTTTATATCTAATAACACTTATAGAGTGAGGGTCATTTTCTACCACTAGGAAGAACAAGATGTTTCTTTGGGTTCTGTTATCTTTCCTTTTCACTAAAAATGTTGAAACACAAATCACAGATCTTCTTAATATTTTTTCCCAACGGGATGAAATAGTGACTTCTGCAAAAATATATAAATCTATACCCTTTCAGAAGACATCTAATTAGCTTGGTTCCACCAACGTCACTCCTATTCCTGACTGTCCTGCATTGTTTGACGCAGTTTGCTGCTTCATCCTTATTTTCTAGTCACAGGTACCAGTGTGTGTTATCTCTCAATGTCACATCTTGAGAGTGCAGCCCAGCAGGGTGTAACACAATGCTGGCCTCCAAAATGTTCTCACAGGCTTGTTGGATAACCATCCCACATGGATGTTTGAAAATCAATCTGTTTTTCCTCAAAACTGATCTAGTTCTCTCCCACCTATCCCCTTACCTGGGACCCACTCTGGTCTCAATTTCTGTAGCCTCCAGGCCTACTGGACCACTAAAATTCCTGGGGCCCATCTCTGTTACCCTAACCAGTGCCCAGCTAGCTCGCATACCACACCTTTCTCTACCTGCTTCCCCACATCAGTGGGTACCCAGGAGCATAGTATTTTGTAGTTAGATTTATTTCCAGATAGAGAAACTGAGTTCTGAAAAAGTATGGTGGACACCTGAGGTCTTTTTGTATGTTTGGTTGGTTGATTTGTTCTTTTGATCCCCCTTCTTCCTGACTTTCTATTGGAAAACCATCTTTCTACATATTTTCAGCATTTATGGTTCTGGAAGAGTTCATCCCACTCCTATGCTCCAGAGAACAGCACACAACCCAGGTCTGGCTAGTTCTCTTCCCTAGTTTCAATAATTGATTCAGGAGGTGGGTATGTGACCCAAGCAAAGCTGAAGTGTCATTCACAGGATTTTTGCTGGAACTCTTGGGAGAGAGATATTATCTTTCTGCTGGGTAGCTGATAGACTATAAGCATGAAGTTTCTGGTGGCTGTCCTGTCACCATAAGGGGAGACCCTTCTGGAATACTAAACCAAGAGAGGAAAGCAGAGATGAAAAAAAGTGGAGAGACACACATTCTTTGATTCCCTAGACCTAGTTGTGCTTTAAGTTAACTATGACTGAACTTTCAATTATGCTAGCTAGCCAAAAACATTCCCTTTCTTGCTGAAGGCAGTTTGAGGAAGGCTACTCTCCTTGAAGAAGGAGGCTTTCCTGCCTGATGCCTTGGCACTTAGAGCCTACTGTTGATGGAGGCTGTTCCTGTTCCTATTGATGTGCTAACACCCAGGAATGAATTGTTAAATTCCTGTTTATTTACTGATTAAGACACAATATAGAAATATGTAGCTTTATGAACACTGTAATCATTTCAACACACTTTTTCAATATTCTTAATTTCTTCTTTCCTAAACATGACAAAGTAATGATCAAGTAGCAAAATTTACAGATGGTTTGCCTGTGTGAGGACTGACAGATAATGAAGGGTCTAAATGTGAGGGGTAGCAACATAGGACCTGTCTGATACACAAAACTGGTGCCCAGTATTCAGAGGGGCGATCACGGACTCAAATACACAATCTAAGTAAAGCCCTTTTCCAGAACTGACTAAGCAGGGCCAAGAAAAAGGACTTCCCGAGGTAATGTTATTTCTGGTCCATAAACCTAAAGACTAAGTCTATCAGTTGACAGTACCTAAACAAAAATCATGAACTTTGATATTAAACAGACTTGTATTTCAATCCCAAGGTTTGTAACTTGCTAGTTGTGTGAAATCTCAGAGGAGCTTTCTTAACCTGGCTTCCTTTCCCATAAATAAGAATAATATTACCTATCTCATAGGGTTATTGAGGATATTCAATGAAATTATAAATTTAAGTACTTTATCAAGCCACTGGCATATTGTATGCACT
This sequence comes from Hipposideros armiger, assembly GCF_001890085.2. Taxonomy (NCBI): domain Eukaryota; kingdom Metazoa; phylum Chordata; class Mammalia; order Chiroptera; family Hipposideridae; genus Hipposideros; species Hipposideros armiger. Next base: position 2,945,158 of record NW_017731511.1, on the reverse strand, counting down.
CAATAATTGCTAGCCATCTTTAGTAATACTAATACTAATACTAATACTACTACTACTAATAATAATAAAGGCAGTAGGAGTTTTCTCGCTTCTATTTAATTTTATGTGTGTAGCGTAACTGGAATTTTAGGACTATAGAAGAGCATGAAGAACAATTACCATCAGATAGGCCTTGGTGTCCTCTTAGCCTGGCATGTAAGGATTAGAGGAGCAAAGAAATTGTAGGGTATTTTGATCAATTTTGTTGAGGCCAATACAAAGTATGTACTAAGACAAATTTCTCAGAATTTTGCATACAGAACTAGCAAACAGAATTTTGTACGCTAATCTCTGCTTACTCTCAATTCAGGCAAAACATCTAATTTAAGATAATGCTAACAGATCTTTTTAACAGTTGAATTATATAAACCTTATAAAAGGATAAAAGCTAATACATTCCATTCATTTGTTCAGTCTCTACAAATGGCATCCAAAATGACATATTAACTTCTTAAAACAACAATTTTTAAAATGTACTCTAGAATACCCCATTTTTAAAATATGGCATAAAATGGAAAGAAAACTCAAAATAAAAACTGAAAACAAACAAACAAAAAAACAATGGCACAATAACCAAACAGAAAAACAAAATAATGCCAATGAATGTAAAAATAACATACACACGTATTTGATTCTACTTCATTCAGATTCTGATAACTCAGTTTTAAATGGCTTATAGGGTCGGATCTTTTTTAAACCCAACCTTGGATTGTGTGGTAGGTAAAGGAAAGCGAAAAGGGAGTCACAACCCCCGCTCCGCTAACTTAGGAACTGAGGTGGGTATCTCTTTTGTTTTGTTGTGTTTAGGACTCTTTGTCCTGACTCCAGTACAAGCTCCCCACATCAGGGATATCTTACACTAATCGGCCTACCCCTCGCGAGAGTGATTGGGTCAGGAATGGGTATGTGAAAAAACTCTGCACAGTGATCATCAGGTTCAGACTTTTGTTGAACATCTTGGGGACAGAAACTTATTTTTTTCCACAGGACCTAAAAATAAGAGGATGTACTCCTACTATACTGCTCATGAAACATGAGGTTAAAGCCAATACTAGCAGAAGGCAGAGCCAAGAAATGGCGAGAAACTGAGTCCTGAACATCCCCTTTGGAGCCTTGGATCCAGCTGTGTTTAACCCTGCTCTGCTCCCTCAACTTTCCGAATTATGGAAGCCCATGAATTCCTGTTTTGTTTAACCCAGTTTAGGCTAGGATTTTGTTACTTGCAAGTCACCATGACCTAATAATAGCAAGATTCGGTATCAAAAACAAACAAACAAAATCAAGACATAACTAAATTTAAATTAGGCATAAGCAAATCAGGAAAAGTTGTATGATCATAGCTGAGAGATGAGGGCCCAGCACCACAGTCTGTGGAACCTAGAAATTTCTACAAGTTGATCCACAGACACACGATGCACCTTCGGATAAAAATAATTAAACAAACAAATAAAACCTCTGAAATATGCTGTGTGGCCATATCGGTTCAATTGGGGAATTTCAAGAAAGAAACTAGGAAAACTATCAGAATCTAAGATGGTGGCTGTGGCAAGAAAATGGATCAGGGCTTGGGCAGTCTTTTCAGGAACTTAGCTGAGGAGTCAGCTGTTTTACAATAACTGCCCTGATCAGGAAAAGCAATGGGGTGGCTTGCTAAATATTGAACTGGGGTGCTTGCACCAACTGTATTATTTAGGACTTCTGTGACTTCAAATAAGAGTGCTCTCCAAACTTGGGAAGGTCCTTTAGGGCCAGAAATAAGGGGGTGTGACTCTTGTAGCGCACCAGCAAAAAGATCTCAGACAAATGAGGAATTGTAGTTTTATGACATGGGGACTGTACAAAGCAGATGCATTAGGAATTTGGAACCAGCTTAAGACAGTACATTATTTGTTCAATTCCTGGTAGAAATCCTGCCCCCCAAATTATTTTTAATCATATATGGCAACTTGTTTGCCAAAAAAAGAGCTTTGATGCAATGCGAGCATAAAAATCACTTAAAGCCAGCACAGATCAGAAGAACACTGGAACTCAGAAGCTGCCCTTCCAAACCACAGCTAGTCCAGTGCCTGTTTCTGGCAGGGTGGAGTGCAGAGCAATAACAAGCTGGGTGCTGAGGAAGCGACCAGGGCAAAAGATATAATTTTTCTTTACATTAAAAACTTTGTATTAGGACTCTGACATTCTTCTGATTCATGTATTTGGAGTATCTGGCACTATTTCATTCTGCTTCTACTGGGTAAACATCAGGAACTGCTTAAAAAAACAGGACAGGATTAACTCAGCCCAGTACACATTCAAATACCAAGGTTTGAGTCCCTTGGGCAAGACATTTGCCAACTACAGAAGGCAAGTGCTCCACCTAGGAAGCCAAAGGAATCATTCCACACCTTAGGTCCTCCCCATGCCATACATGGCTCATCTGGGTACCATGTGCTAAGCTGCATTTATGGCAGAAAAACATTTCCAGTACATTCAATCCTCATTTTACGTTGCAAACAGGCAAAGGGGCCTGATTCTTTGGTTCTCTGATGAAAAACACAGTATCCAAAATGAAATGAATAGTTCAGTAAAAAGCAAAGAATCAGCCCTAGAATAGGGCCTAGGACATAGCAGGCACCTATAAGTGTATGTTGAGTAAATAAAAGCAGAAGCAGGGCCGGCCGAGTAGCGCGTTGGTTAGGAGTTGGCTTGGGACGTCAGCTCTGAGCAGCAGGGCCCCAGTTTGGATACCACATATGAGGGCCCTTGACGCTGTGCACTCTACAGCTAAGACGGCAAACAACAGTTTGACCTGGAGCTGGGCTGCTGTGAGTTGCTGGCGATGGCGTAGGCTGCAGTGGGCTGGCTGGCAGTGGGCGTGAGCTGCTGTGAGCTGCCGTGAGCGGGCCATCCAATGGCCAGTGAGCGACTGCCTCACCTGGGAAGAGTGCAATGATAATACCAACATGGGCCAGTGAAGCGACGTCTTCCACAACTAGACTGAAGAACAAAAGGACAGCAACTTGTCTTTCCCCTTCTAAGATTCCCCAACGCTGTTCTCCTCCCCCAATTCCCCAATAAAAAAGAAATCTTAAAAACATAAGCAAATGAATAAATGAATGGTTGAGTCACTAGATTGATTGATTGGTTGTGCCATTTTAAATGAGACCTGAAAGAGAACCACCTGGAAAATTTTTGGAAGTGGAGCAAGATCACAGTTGGTTAACAGGACTATAAATACTTTTATAGTTCATCCACCTGGTACAAGGTGAAGTGGGAAGTACTGAAGAGGAGGGAGACATAAAGATGTATCAACATGATTTCTGCTCATATTGCTTGCCACCCAGTTGATAAAATAAATATTCTACTAAAACAAGAACTAAATGGTAAATTAATTCTCTTTATACATAAAGGGAACAGGGAAAGAAAACTTAAAAGCATTTGTATAGGTTCTGGGGGTTGAAGGTCAGAGAAGTCTTTAAGTAGAGATAGCACCAGTATCGATAGAATTTGAATCTGTGGAGAGAAGGAGCAAAGCTTGCCTGTCAAGGGAATGTATGATGTGACATATTTGGGACCAGCCTGACATCTAAATATCACTGATCTGTCCATATCTCTTGTCCTTTCTGCCATTTTCCTGGTTCCTGCCATCATCTTTTATCTGAATGGCAGCTTCCATTGCATTTCCAGTCTCTTTATCTGGTACTCTTCTGACCCAGTGTCCTCCAGGCAGCAAGAATGATCTTTTCAAAAGATAAATCTTATCAGTTTCCTCCCCTACTTCAAACCTACAATGGCTCCTCACTGACCTTAGAATGAAGTTCTAACTCACTAGGCTTTCAAATCCATCAGGATCTGGCCTGTTTTCTGACCCCAATTTTAACATTTCCAGCAACAATCCACTCTGCCCCTCAGCTACTGAACTTCTTTCAATTCCCAAGGGTGCTATGCTATCTTCCCTGGGCTTCATACATGGTATTGCATCCACCAGGAAAATTTTCCTCCTTGTCTTTCACCTGGCTAACTCCCATTCACAGGTCAGATTTCAACCTAGATAGCACTTTCTCTGCAAACAATCCCTTGGCCTCAGGGTTTAGGTTGTATGTTCCGCCTGTGTTCTCTCAGTGTACCCTGTGCTTCCTGCTCATAGAGCTTGTCACACTGCATGACCATGTTTAGTGTTCCATTTCCCACAATACTGTAAGCTCCATGAGAAGAGGGACCAGACTTGTCTGTGTCACCACTCCATTCTCAACACATAAACAATGTCTGAAACTCATTAGATATACAATAAAGTTTTGTTGAGTGAATGGGTGGATGAATGAATGTTGTACAAATAAATTGCAGTGGGCCTTGAAGAATAGGCCAAGCATTCTGAATTTTACCTTGAAAGTACCTAATTATTAAACAATTTTAAGTACAAAGTGTGCCAAAACACGAGATGATGAAATTTATATTCAAAAGAAAAAAAAATAGATATAACTGATTTTATAGGAAGGAAAAGTTGGAGAATGATAAAAGAGAAATCAAGGGTTTCATTTCACAAAAATGAAGGGTTTAGGAGCACTTGAGATATTGCTTCCTGGCTATTGTTGTCAGTTTTGGCTCCAATAAACTCTTATAAAAATACTCAGAAAAAAAAAAGAGTTAAAAGAAGGAGGCATGAAATCAAGTGTGTAGTTTAGAAGTGTTTCTTAGATGGATTACTAATATTTGAGACTTTTAAGATTGGGTTCAACCCAAAGTTGGTTCTCACAACTATACATAGGCTACCCTCCCTCCATGCCATGTCATCAACATTGGTATATGCCTCACCTGGACACACTCACCCGTAGAAAAAGGGGAATGCAAAGTCTCAAGGACACCTTGTAAACAACCCTTCATGCATGGGGTGAGCCACATTTCTTTGATTGGGGACAGAGAATGATAAAGATTTAGAGTTGAGTAGAGCAGATGAATACTCTCAAGCTTGACTCCACTTGAATTGCACTGCCAGCGAACACGCAAGATGGTCCTCAGCGTACCCAACCCACAAGACTGAGCTGGTCCTTCTGAACAAGATTAAAAAAGAAGAAGAAAAAGGTTAAAATGTTACCATTGCTCTATTATTATGTACATGGTAATTGCCACATAGGTAGAGGAGGGACAAAAAGCCCAGCTAGTTTGCAAATATTATGAAGGTCAAAATAGCCTGACCAACTGCTATGAGTTGTCAGAATACATTGGCCTGGGTGATTACTGAGCTTTGCTGTGCATTCAGTCCAACGTTGTTTGGATTATAATATTAAACTAGGACTAACATGACCCACACTATTAAGATTATTCAAAGAGTGGAAAATTGCACAACTAAACATGTTTCTTAGTCTTCAGAGCCTGAGGGTCATAATTTGTAGGGATCACTGTGCTGGCTTAGATGCTGATTATTTACTAAGCATTGACAGCTTCTTCAGTTCTGTACAAGATAGAAAAGAAGCCCCAGTTCTCCCTGGGGAAGTGATAATACGAATATATTATATTGGGCAAGCAAAGAATCCAACATAATATAGACAAGGTGTGGCTATAAAATAACAACAGAGAATTTTTTAAAGAAAAATACCAGAACTCACTATTTAAGAGAGCTGCTCTGCAAATCCATTACATTGGGGCATGGTACAATCAATTCAGAGATATATCTATTGCTCAGACAGTGCCACATGGTGCGGTGTTATGAAAGAAACATAAACTTTAAATCCTGTCCTTTACCAGCTGCATGACCATAGGCAAGTTTCCTAACCTATCAACTCCTTAGGTTCTCTGGTAAAATGCAGATAAGATACCACACTCCAGTTTTCTGAGGATCAATGAGATAATAAAAAATACCAGCCTTAAAAGTGCTTGTCACCAGAGGCTGCCATTACTTGTGTCGTTTAAGTTCAGTTTTAGAACAATAGGAGAAAATCTTTCTTGTTAGGTAAACAGAATTTTTTGATCAGCAGCAGAATTACTTAGCTTGATTACTCCTTCAGACATCCAACTTAGTCCCTGTATCAGTTTCCTACGGCTGATGTAACAAAGTACTACACATTGGGTGGCTTCAACAACAGAAGTGCATTCTCTCACGGTTCTAAAGGCTAGAAGTCCAAAATCAAGGTATCAACAGGGCCATGCTCTCTCTCTCTAAAAGCTCTAGGGGAGGATCCTTTCATGCCTTTTCTTAGCTCTGATGATCCCTATCAATCCTTGAAGTTTCTTGGCTTGTAGACTCAATTCTCCAATATCTGCCTTCACCATCACATGACATTCCTCTGCATGTCTGTCTCTGTGTCTCTTCTCCTCGCCTTTTAAGGACACCAGTTAGATAGAATTTAGTGCCTACCATAATCCAGTATTACCTCATCTTAACTTGCTATATCTGCAAAGATCCTATTTCTACATAAGGTCACATTGTGAGGTTCTGGGTATATGCAAGTTTTAGGGGTTCACTACTGAACACAGAACAATGCCCAAAAGAAAAAAAAAGAAAAATACAAAACACAAAAAAACAAGTTTTACATTCTTGAGGATATTCAGAATAATCCAATACAGGTTTTACCAAAGCTAGCAAAAGAGGCTCTCCAGATGTTTCAGACTGTGGCAACTGGCAGCTTTATTGGAAAATATAGCTATCATTGTGGTTAATTTAAAATTATCATATCTGACTCTCTGTATGTATTCTTATGATTTTAAAGCTTTAATTAAACCACCGTTTTGTCCCTCCATAAATGTGGAATGGAGAATATACCCATGTATGCCTAGGCTTACCAACTGATACTCAACTCAAAGGAACTAGAAGAGCTATTTTCTCTCTCACAAAACATAATAAATAATAATAAAAATGGCATCTTCCTCTAAATTTGAGCTGCCCAGAAACTGATTCGAGCTGAGTAACTCCTTTTTCATCTTCAGTCTCCAAAGTTTGTGTAGTTATATAGTTTGCATTTGTATAAACATAAATTCCTATAGATAGGCAGCATTTATATATCTTCTGGTGCAAACAGAAAGTTAAGGGTGTTCTCCACTCTCAGGTGAAACCCCTTCCCTTGAAAAAGGAAGAATTTAGATGGAGACAGATGCTTAACGCAGACTTCCCTTGAGGAAGTGTTAGAGAATCCCCCACAGAGGGATGGAAAGCACACCAGGGTTGTAGGGGGGTTTCAATCACTCCATGTGCTGCAAGTCTGTGGTCTAGACCGTAAACTCTGAGCTTCAAAAGACTGGGCTGTATCAGGCTGAGCAAGCACTATGACCCCATTCTAATGTCTCTGTGTCTGATAAGGCAGGTAAGCCATACACAGAAGGCATAGATCTCAAAAGGAGGAAAGTCCTAATCTAATTCTGTGTGGGTGGAAGAGTTATAATTATCACCAAGATCAGCACAGAGATCCCCGGGCTTCTCATGACAAAATCTAGGAGGCCAAAGGAGATTTGTCAGAGGCCCTAGTGAAGCAAATAGGTATTTTAGAAGCAGTGACAGGGGACTGTGAAACAGAGTCCAACTGAGTCTCAGCATGAAGAGGGACTCTTGATCCGAGCACTGAATGGTCATGTGGGGAACATTCTGCTCAACTTTTGAGCCCTGTGATTTCAGCTATGGAAGGTTATAGAAGCCTTGTCAACTCTCCTTCTGATTGGTGCTAATCAGTGATTTTTACAAGTTGAAGAATGAAAATCAGCCTCCCCATAGAGAAGCATCTATTTAAATCTTCTGCCCATTTTTATTGGTTTATTTATTTTCTTATTATTGAGTTTTTAGTGTTCTTTAGATAACTTCTATACATGTCCTTTATCAGATAGGTGATTTTCTAATATTTTCTCCCAATCCATGACTTGTCTTTAATATTCCTAACAGTGTCTTCCAAGACATAAGTTTTTAATGTTCCCAAAATCCAGCTTTTTTTTTTCTTTCTTTCACGGATCATGATTTTGCTGTTCCAATTAAGAAATGTTTGCCTAACCCAAGGTAATAAAGATACCCTCCTACATTTTCTTTTCTCCCTATTTTAAAAGGCTGGAAATAATTTTAAAGTCTATGAAGTTCTGTGTAGGCCAAACAAAACACACCTATGGGTTCCATCTAGCCTGTAGGTCACCTGTTTATAACCTTTTACTTATAGCAAAGTCCCTCATATCCCTAATTGTATATCATGCAAGGCTAACAAGGTCCTTGCTTAACTTTTTCGCAGAACACCATCTTTCACAAAAAAATGTTGTAAGCCTTGCTCAGGGTCATCTTTTCCATGAGCTATACAGAAGATCAATGCCTTCTTTTTAAAAAGTATTGAGATGTCTGAATACTTTTAATGAGTATTAAGAAAAAGAATAAATGGTGGCTTAGTTCTCCTGAGTCTGAATTTGCTTGGTGTTCTGATCAGATGAAAAAAACGACATTCACTAGCACAATGTATTAGCCAACTATTGCTGAACTTTAACTAATGAGAAAATTGTGGAAGGGATGGGGTTAAGGGAAAAGGGCAGAGAAAAACCAGACTTTTTTGCTTGAATTTTACTTTCAGGTAATTAGGGTCAGTGCCAGTCAGGGCCCTTTATTCTTTCATGCAATCTCAGAACTCAAAAAGATTATTTCAAAAGCACTTGACAATTAAATGCTCTTTCTTTAACACGAACTCTCCAGGATGATGTTTTTAATATACTGGAGGAGATAAAATTCTGGCCCTGGGCAGATGTTAAAAAACGTTGGGTTTTTTTTTTGTGTGTGTGTGTGTGTGTGTGTGGTTTGTTTTTTGTTTTTGTTTTTGTTTTTTTGTAGTCAATAGAGAAAGAGTGTTCTGAGCCCCTCTGGCATTGTTCTGGAAATCCACACATGATGCAGGAAATTAGTTGTCTCATGTCCAAACACTGTTCACAAGAACAGTTTTTAAAACATGTAATCAGACACCACTGAGATGCAGGGTGCTGTTCAGAATGTGTGATGGGTCCTGAGAGTGCTGAGGCTCAAAAATGTCACTGGGTGGATGGGCAGTCCACTGGCAAGGGAGAGTGGGAGTTTAGCAGTCTTTTATTGAAAAAGTTTGCTGGACCCTCTGAAACCACTACAGCATTAAACTTGAGGAGCTCAAAAGGAGTAAAGACAACTATTAAGCCCTAGTGCTCTGTACACGCATAAAACTTTTATTACAGTGGAGATGCTGGTTTGGATCAACGAGCATAAACTCATATTGGAGACTCTTCTACTCTGATGATTGTTTCAGCAATGGTTCAGATGAAGTACTGAACCCCTGTAAAAAGAATTTGCAGAGAAGTGAGTTTTCCATTGCCCTTAAAGGAGACTATTGCTTTTGAACCCCCTTTATCTCTTCTTCCAGGTTGTGTGTGGTAGTCTCAAAGCAGTGGGACAGTTTATCCTTCTTCTGAAGACATTTGAAGCCATTGTGGTTATTTTACCCAAAAAAAAGTAAATTCTGAGGATCAGAGAGAGGTTAAATGCCCCCCAAAACTTCCAGTGAGTCAACAGTTGGGGCCTGAGTAACCCCTGGAGCCTTCCTTCCTTGATTTTGCCCCAGTAATCAATTACCTTGGCCTCTTTGTATTTCTTCCAGCATTTAGTACTAGTCCTTGATCAGTTCATCAGAGCCCAAAATGAAACCACTGACTCTTGCTATTACTCCAAGGTAGAGCAGGTTTCAAATCTAAATAAATGTGAACTGAGGAATAACCTTCCTAGAGAACCCATTACAGCATAATTATGTGGGATTTGTTCTCTTAAGGGTTTCCTCTATGTCCCTCACAGAAAGGGTCATCAAAAAGCAGGAATGTGGGACATTTTTTTCCCTGAAGTGTGTGGAAGGATGATAGTTTGGCCAGGAAAAAAATTAACTCCATTTTATTTAATAGAAAACACACTGTCCACTCTAGTGAAAGGCAGCCATTCCATTTTCGTTTACTTTGTATTAGTCCCGGGTGACTTCGTCTAGGAAGGGATGCACAGGCTGTGGGTTTTACAGACCCAGGTTTGAATAGCAGCCTTACCACTGGTTGTCTGTGAGGCCTTGCTTGAGTGTTCTGACCTTTCTGAAATTCAGCATTATCACATGCAAATGGGCTACTGACGTGCAACCCAGAGGTTTGCTGGGAGGATTCAAGTACTCCAAGAAGCTGAGCAATGTACCCAGGAGTCACAGCCTCTCTGCATCTGCTCTCACAGCACGGCGGTTCTACCATAGCATTCACTGCCATATTTTCTAATTGCTATGTCATCTCTGATGTCTCCCAACACTCTGTTAGGGCAATAGGGTCTTGTCTCGCGACTCACCTTTACTTGATTCACCTGAAACAGGCCTAGTACAGAGGAAGTTTTCAATAAATATTTTTGGAAGGAAAGAAAGAAGGAAGGAAGGGAAGAATAGATTTATTAGAATAGCGATTAAATGATTAATAGTACAGACTTTGGAATCAAAGTGGTTTCAAATCCAATCCCTGTGACTCACTAGCTGGGTGACTTTGGGCAAGTTACTCAACTTTCATCTATAGAAAGAAGATAATAATATCTACCTCAAAGAGGTGTGATAAGGGTCATGAGATTAATTTTGCAAAGGGTTTAGCATTGTTCTCAGCACATGGTAAGCACTATTCTCATCATTACTATATAGTTTAATAAAACTCATCTTAAATCTGGTTGAAGATTTACCATTGTTTAGGTAATAAATGCTTTTGTCCTTGCTGGATGAAACAGGCATAGAAATGAGGCACTAGACATAAGTTTAAATAATTAGCACTATCCTGGAACTGTACGCGGGAGACGATAGGCTGCCACTGTCATCAGCAAGCCTAACCCTGTAGGGAGTGTGGGATTTTAAACAACTCAGGCAGGCATTTGAACTGCACCTATCTGTACGTTCAAGGCATACAGCTAAGGGCTGCGACGTGTTCAGAGACAAACCACACTCAGGCCTCCAGGCGCTGGCAAGTCATAAATCACTATAAGAAAAGGCAGACAGTGACCCAGTGCTCCAGCCAAAGTGCACACCATGATCTGGGCCCCACAGAGTGAGGAGGGGGTACCTGCTGATTAGGAAAATGCGCTCCTGGTCCAAATCATTGTCTCACTATTTTCTGGCTGGGAGAGAAACTTTATTTCCTCATATACAAAGCGAGAGCGCCTCAGAGTATCTGCTTTACAGAATGGTGGTAAGCATTCAATGAGATAACACGCGTGGCTGGACACAATGCCTGGTACATGCTCAGTAGATGTTAGTCATTAGTGCTGTGGCTGTTATTATCATCCGGCTGGTATTATTTTAACTGGAGAATAGTAATATTACTATAAATATGAATACACAATATAACACTACTAGTATATTAAAACATATTATTATATATCTCTATATTACTATGATTAATATCATAACGTTAATCAGTATAAAACTAATAGTATAATAATAGTATTTGTAACATGGTAAGTGCTTCATGGAAAATTTGGCATTTGGTCGGATCTTGAAGAATGGGTAGCATTTAGGCAATGCTTGGCAATTCAGTAGCTAAGGAATGAAAACAGGTGTTTTTTTCTGATGGCTTTCCAAGTTTCTAATCAGTTCTAAGTTTTATATGCTCTAAGTGTAGGACCACAGGCAGAAGGCTTCGTTACTGAAGGGTTAATGAGGATGAGGCCTGGAACCAAATATTGTGAGGGATGCAGGAGACGCAGGGGCACACATGCAGCAGGAATTCCCCAGGTCAATGCTTACCCACACTCTGCCTGCCTTACCCACCCTGACATCCCACCTGAGAGCAAGGGCAGTGCTGATGAGAACACTCCACACACTATAAATATCCCCTTCACAGTTACCAGGTTATTAGTATTTATGTTGAAAACAAATTCCCCTTTGAGACTCCTGCTCAACTCTATTGGCACCTGGTGGATCCTTTAATATTTAAGTTCCTCGATCTTCAAAGATCCACATCAGAGTCTTTCCTGAGGCTGAGGACTGAATGTTCTTGCACCTGGGAATTTCCCTTGTGGCCAGAAAACCCAAAAGGGGAAACGTTTCTTGCATAAAAGAAATGTTAAAGGGAGAAGATAAGGCAAAGGGCAGGGGATGGGTCTTGAGGTCTAAAAACCACACAGAAAGATTTAAATTAGCCTGCCTCCAACCCTTCCCCCACTCCCATTAGAAGCTTATAAAATAGTGTGTGTGTGCGTGTGTTTATACACACACATGCACATGTGAGCATTAAGAAGAGAGCAACAAATCAGAGCTGAAATTTGCATTGACTTTCCATAAAATGTTTTGTGAAATTTGTTTGTAAAATAAATCTAAGGCAGCATTCTCAAACTTCACTGAGCACAAGAGCCACCTGGAGAGCTGCTGAAAATTTATATTTCCAGCCCCAGAGAGCCTGTTTCAGTAGGTACAGGATGGAAATCTGGAATCTTTATTTTTAACAAGCATCTCATGTAATTCCGATGCAAATGGTTCTTGACTCAATCTGAAAAATGCTAGTCTAAGGTTTATGTTTTTCTCTTTTTTACATTTTTTTTTCTGTCCTATTCATTTGGGGACAATTTTTAATTTTAAAAAAATTTCCCTTATTTTCTCACTAAGCATAAGATTCCCATCATTTGTCTAGGTGGATTTTTTTCTCCCCATTTTTGGAAACGATTTCATCGCTGAAAGCTAAAGTGCCTTTTCATTGAATAGGGCTGGGGCAAATGTAGTGGAGACAGCTTTATTCTGGATCTCAGCTAGACAATGACAGAGAATACCAGAAAGATTTTTCTCTCGAGGGGTTTCTCCAAGAGCAGTTAAAACCAAGGGATGTCAGCTGAACCGGGTCCCCCATACGTTTCCCCTTCCCTGTTAACTTAAAATCTATGTGGTCAACTTCTGCACAGAGCAGATGGTCACAGACAATCAGCTGTGTGAGCCATGGGAATTCAGGGATACCGTTTACTATGTGTAAGCAGCTGTGTGCAAGTGTGAGATGAACCAGAGGGACCCTAGCACCCAGTCAAGAGGCAGGTAACACATAGCCTGCCCTAATCCTGCCGTCCTGGGATTTGTCCATTCATGGCTTCCAGTGGAACGGCCCAGGAGACTGCTCTGAAGGAAGGAAACTCGACAACACGAATCGCAATGTCCTCTCTATGCTTGAAGCTGAATGAGCTCTGCTCATGGATGAGGTGGAGGAAGGATGAAGGAAGGCTCTTGGGTACCAGGGCCAGGCTGTTGTCCCTCAAAAGGAGCCCTGTCATGGAGGCAGGCACTGGGTGGGGGAAAGGGGGTGATGCCAGGCTCTGAACTTAGTGGCAGCAGTAAAAATCCTTATAAGAAATTTGAAGACCAAGAAATATTTTTATCTGGGAAAGTTGTCACAAAGCTGTGAGAACAATAGTTAACTTCCTCACTCTACAGCAAAATAGCTGTAAGTCCTGCTGTTTTAACATGTATGGAAATCAGTTTCTTCTTCTATGAAATAAAAATATTGGAGCTGATGATTTCTCTGACCCCTTTGTGCTCTAACATCCTAAGAATGGATGTTTTATCCAAGTTATACTTGAGAAGTTTCTTAGAATTAGCTACTATGATCTTTAGGAGTTGAAAAGTTGTTTAACTCTGTAAATGAATTACTCCAACATTTAGTGGCTGAAAGACACCATTTAATGTTGTTCACAATTTTATGCATCAAGAATTTAGGAAGAACTCAGCTGGGTGATTCATCTCTGACTTCAGCTGGGGCTGTAGCGTCCATTTCTGAGATTCTGGGATGGTTTCTTCACTCACCTATTTGATGCCACAGCAT
>NW_017731511.1:2875825-2930759 GCF_001890085.2 Hipposideros armiger | reverse complement strand
AGAGAGAGAGAGAGAGAGAGAGAGAGAGAGAGAGAGAGAGAGAGAGAGAGAGAGAGAGAGACTCATGTTAATGTAATTGACTTTTGTCTTTGATAATGCTCAGTCCTTGGCTCTTTCACAAAGAATGGCATGGGAATTGCTAAGAACTACCCAGTAACTCTATCTACAAAGCCTTGTTACTGAGGGCCACTTCATGGGGCCAGGGGATAAGCTCATTGCTTAGTGCTCTGCTTATGGTACTCAGTGTGACACAGATGCCACCCTTGCAGTCTGCACACAAACAGACCTTTGTTGCTCTGGGTGCAGCAAATTCTTTACCATGAATAATCTACTACAACAAATGTTCCCTTTAGTTCCTTCTCAGTCCTGAGAGTATTTGAGCTCCCAAGAGAAAAGAAATCAGTACTCAATAGGAATTAAATGCTAGAAATGCTCTCTTGAACCATTGCTACGGAAAAGAAATGGAATGCCTCCCATTGTCCTACAAGTATGACAAAAGGAATAAATAGATGTGTTTTGGACATAGACACAAAGTGCTATAGCAATAGGAGGCAGTGTGGTGGAGTGGTGAGGCACATGGGCTTCAGAGTTCCCTAGTCTGGGTTTGCAGCCACGCCTCATCGCTTTCCAGCCATGATGCTTTGGATCAATAACTGAGCTTAGCTGCAGCTCTCTTTCCTCAGAGGTAAGAAAAAGACCACAATGGAAACATCTACCTCATAAGGCTGCTTGCTGAGGGTTAAGTGAGATGACCCCTGCCAAGAAGTAACACGCAGTAAGCACTTGATACATGTTTGTGCTGTTATTATTACTATTAGCATGGACTCACACATACATGACTCTTCGGGTGTGCAAAGAAAACGCAGTTTCTTAATTTTGTCCGTTACTGATATAATATTCCTCAGGAGCTCCCCCACTACCCTGGGTAGCTGCAAAAGGAAGGTTTTAAACATGTCATTTAATGTTACCTCAGTCTCTTCTGGTGTGAAGACATTTCGATGACTCCATATAGTTTAGTTCATCTAGGGCATCTCCGCTTCCCAGCACTTTTCACCAAAAATGGAGTCAGGACATAAAAGGAAGGTGAGGACCAGGGACCCACAACTCTGCTTTGGTTCTTGCTTATCTCTCTAGTGGGGGGTACCTTGCCCTGGGCAGGCATTGACTCTGCTGACAACCAGAGAACCAGCCATCTGATTTCACATCTCTGCAGTGCCACTGGCTTCCAGCACCTCTGAGTCCTGTCATCAGGGCAAACTGGAATTTTTGGATTTCCAGCTCACCATGTGCAGGCCCCAGGAAGCCAGGAGCCCTGCCTCAGGCTTACCTACTCACAACCTCTCCCCAAACTGAGCCACTCTATCACTGCACTGTCACTCCAACATGGAGGTAAATGTTGTACGTCTCTGAGGACAGTGGTTCCTATGACGAGGGGACACAATTTTGCCTCCAGGAGGCATTTGGCAACATCTGAAGACATTTTTGATTGTCATAATTGGGGAGGTACTAGTGACACTGAGTAGGTAGAGGCCAGCAATGCTGCTAAACAAATTACACTACACGGGACAGCTCCCCAAGAACAAAGAATTACCTGGCCCAAAATGTCTGTAGTGCTGAGGCTGAGAAAATCTGTCCTAGAGGCTCCCAGTAGCCCCAGGTCACAATGAGGAAAGCAAGCCACTAGATTCAGGATTCTCAGTTCTCCTTTAACCTGTCCAGATGTTTCTACCACACATCACTGCCTCCCTCTCCCATTAGCCTGGGCTTTTGCCCTGAGATGGACACAGGTACCTCACCACCTTGTTCCTCACACTTCACTGGGGGCAGAAACAGTAGGCTTTCCTGGTGACAGATTTCCCCAACGTCATTTACCCCTTCTCCTTTCCTAGATGTCATTTGCCCTGGGGCATTCTCTGGGGCCAAATGAGTGGAATGAGTATAGGGAGAGAGGCTGACTTATCACTGAGGAAAGATAAACTGAGAGGCATTTCAAAATTACTCCATTGTTCTTTTATTAATATTTATAAATGTTATATAACCAGCTACTTTTCTTATGCCAGGCACTGACTTGATAAAATATGCATTGAATGGAATTACTTACACTCTAAAATATTTATTATGACCCAAAAAAAAAAAAAACAATTTTTGGGGGGCGGGGAGTGTCTTTTTTCCTAGGTGGCATTCCTTCTGTACTCTTGTGCTGCTCTCCAAAGTTCTACTCTGGCCAAAAGAAGCCTTCTTTGTAGGTCACATTCTC
Organism: Hipposideros armiger; assembly: GCF_001890085.2. Lineage (NCBI taxonomy): Eukaryota > Metazoa > Chordata > Mammalia > Chiroptera > Hipposideridae > Hipposideros > Hipposideros armiger. The sequence continues at coordinate 2,928,502 of NW_017731511.1, read as the reverse complement.
CCCTCTCCCCACCTGTGAAACCTGAGCTGAGGGCCTACGGTGTTCTCACAGCATCAGGTCTTCCAGTGTTGGTGGCTGCAGGTACTCTGTGCCTCAGGCCTGAAAGCTGCCTGCAGTGACTGATGTGATCCAGAGCTGATGGTGACAGAATACAGCAGAGTGCTACACGCACAGGCTCTGGAGCAGGGCTGCAGAGCTGGGCATGCTGGCTCTAACATTTGCTGGAGGTGGGACAAGGGGGAAGTTACTTCATCTCTCAGAACCTCAGTGTCCTTAACTGTAAAATGGAGATGGTGACTCACAAAAAGTGGTCTGTGAAAAAAGACAAACGATAAAATGGAGATGGTGATAATATCAACCATACAGGGAGTTTTAGTCAGCTCAGGCAGCCATAACAGAATACCACAGGGGGAGTGGCTTAAATAACAAGCCTATTTCTCACAGTTCTGGAAGCTGGAAGCCTGAGATCAAGGTGCTAGCATGGCTGGTTTCTGATGAGGCCTCTCTCTGTAGCTTGTAGACAGACAGCCACCTTCTCACTGTGTCTGTAATGGCCTTTCCTCTGTGTCATGCTAAGGAGGTGGGGGGAGGGCTCTCTGGTGTCTCCTCCTATTTTTATAAGGACACCAGTCCTATCAGATTAGGGCCCCATCCTTATGATCTCATTTATCCTTAATTACCTCCTAAAAGCCCTATCTCCAAATATAGTTGCACTGAAGGTTAGGATGTCAACATATGTATTGGGGTGGGGGAGGTCACAATTCAGTCCATAGCACAGGGTTTCTTTAAAGCTTAAATGAGCTCGTCTATGGAAAGTATTTGAACCTAATAAGCACTCAATAATGTCTATTGTTATCATCGTTGCTGCTGTTGTTGTTAGGAGTATAGAGTGCCATCTGACCGTCACAGGCAGGTCTATTGCTTGACACCCACGATGAAAGGAGCTCACTGAGTAGGAAGTAGGGAAGGAAGACACGGTGCTGACATGCAGTCTCAGACCCAGACAGACAGGCGCCGGAAACAACCCAGGAAAGGTGCCATATTTGGCAGCAAAAGAGAGGTAGGTGCTTATCAGAGGGGACCAGGTCACCAATGCTGACAGAAAACAGCATTCATTGATTTATTTCACAAACATAATAATAGCTACCATTTATTTTACACTTACTATGTGTTGAGCACTTTATGTACATTATCTCTACTAACTCTCTCTCTCTCTCAACAACCTCAACAGATGGGGAAATTGAGATTCAAAGAAGCTAAATGGCCTCACCAAAGTTTCACAGTTATTAAGTGGCAGGAGCTTGACTTAGTTCCAAGACTGTTGGATCCCAAAGTCATACACTTTTCTTTCAGGCTGAACTGCTTCATGCGCAAGCTCGGTGTTGTGGATATACAGGCTGAAAGATGGAGTCCCTTTCCCAGAGTCATTATTAATTAGAAAACGGAGCTGGTCTCTACTTGCAGCATCTGGAAGGGGCTAGAAAAATTATTCATTTGCCCCTACACATGTTGAGCTGAAAATTAATGTATGAATTGGGGAGATAAAGGGATTAAGGACATCGGTATTGGTTGGCTGTACCCTGTTAGTGCATAACAAGTAATTCACTCCAAAATTCAATGGATGAAAACAATCATCATGTATTCTTGTTCATGGGTCTGCAGGTCAGCTGGGTATTGCTCATCAAGGCTGGGCTCAGCCTCAAGCTATAGGTTGGGCTGCACTGGGCTCCATGCTGAGGTTCCCTATGTATGAGTTATGTTCATCTAGGACTTGGGGAGAGGGGTAGAAGCTACCTGGGGAAAGCTCTTCTCATAGGGATGGGGGAAGTGATGCCTCTGAAGGCCCAAGTGCTGAACTGGCACATAGTCACTGCCACCCACACCTCATTGGCCAAAGCAAGCCTCAAGCCATTGGGAATGTTTATACTGCCTTTTGAGGGCAACTTATCTTCCAGGGCCCCTCCATGTGGCTCATGCCTCTCAGGGTGGGATGGCCACCTCAGGATGGTCACACTTCTCACAGGGAGCCTTGGTATTCCAATAGACCAAGTCAGATGCTAGCCCACAGCAGGCACAGTGTCACTTTCACTGTATTTTACTAGTTACAAAGTCACACAGCAAAGGATGTGGATAAAGAATTGAGGGCAGGGCCAGCCGAGTGGCGCAATGGTTAAGCGCTGGCTTGGGATGCCAGAGGGCCCCGGTTCGGATCCTACATATGAGGGCCAGTGACACTGCCCTCTACAGCTAAGATGCTGAACAACAGCTCAACCTGGAGCTGGGCTGCCGTGAGTCTCTGGTGACGGCAGGTGGGTTTCCATGGGCTACAGTGTGTAGCCAGCAGCCAGCGTGAGCGGCCAGCAGCCGCTGTGAGCGGCCATCCAGAAGCCGGTGACTGATCTGCCTCGCCGGGAAGAGCGCAATGATGGTGCCAACTTGGGCCAGTGAAGCAACGTCCTCCACAACTAGACTGAAGAACAAAACGACAGCAACTTGTCTGTTCCCCTTTCCCCAATTCCCCAGCACTGTTCCCATCCCCCAACTCCCTAATTTAAAAAAAAAAAAAAGAATTGAGGGCAAAATTTCCATCTACAAAAGACATTTTCTGATTTGGGTGGGGGCAACTAACATAGAGGGGAGGACTTGGATAGAGAGGATCTGCAAAATCCCACTAACGTTTCAAAGATGTGCTAGAAGAACTTTGCCTATGAATCAAACTCCACATTTCCTTATTTCTCCAAGCGAGATAATAAAAGAGAAAACCCTCCCACCCTCCCACTTTGATTTTCCTTTTCCTTAAAAAGTACACAAAATTGTAGGATGCCAGAATATTAGGAAAGCCTGGCTAAAAAGGGATCCCTCCAGTCTCAGTTCCAACCATCTCTAAGAGTAGCATTTGGCAAATATCAGTGAAAAATGCATCTCTCTACATTTGGTCTCAGAGTCCCCACGTGGTGTTTAATCTACAACCTCGTAATCTACAAAAGCAAAGACACCACCAGCCTAACTGCTTGACAAATAGGAGCAAGCATGCTAATAAAACAAAAAAAGGAAAGCCCCTAGAAACATAAATCAGAAAGGACTGGGGCCAGATTTTATTGCGGAAAGTCAGGGTAGGCTTTTGGTGGTATCACATTACTGAACATAGCTGTATTTACATTCCGTTGTGTTGGCTCAGCAGTTCTGATGATGGGGTTGTTTATGAACTGGGAGTCACAGTTCCAGTGGAAAACCGGATTGGTCTGTCGTTTCAGTAGAGATCTCCTCTGGCATCTTTTTCTGTTTTCTCTCTTATTCAGACAACCTCCACAGCCCAATTATTTCAATTTCCAGGAAGCAAGGAAGCTATTGGGTTGTCGAAAAAGTCATGACGTATTTTTTCTGTGTTTTTCGTTGCAAGAATGTGTCAAGCCTTTTCCGACAACCCAATAGATAAGCTCTTCTTAGGGCTCCATGTAGTGTCTGGGTACCTCCTGCTGCCAGGCTTTTATGGGCTATAGGGAGGCCCTCCTTATAGCTTAGTGCATAGGTCAATATTCAGATGCCTTTTTGTGTCAAACTATGGGGCCCACAGGGTTGTGCAGCCCTGATTCCAATCAGCAAGGAGCTACAGATCTTCTATAGAGTCCTAGCACTCTTGTTGGGCAGTGGAAGGTTGCAAAGAAAAAAACATATACAGTAATACCTTGGTTTGCGAGCATAATTAGTTCTGGAAACAAGCTACTTGTATTGCAAGACATCGCTCGTTTACCACATTAAAATGTATTAGAAATTTTTGCTCGTCTTGAGAAACACTTGCAAACCATGTTACTAGCAATCCAAGGTATTACTGTATTCTCTGAACAGAAAGTAGTTACTATCTATCCATTCATTAGGTTTGTAGCTGCATACTGGGGAGCTGGGGGTTAAGAGTTTTAGGCTTTGCTTATAAAAATACAGACCCAAATCAGATAACTAATTTGGAAGCAATTACAATGCATTTTATCCTATTCTTTTGCCAAAGAGCACCTTATCTCAGCTGGCTTTCCTTCTTACTTTTCCTTCTAAGTCACAGAAATATCTGCTCCTGGGTCAGGAAAAAGAAGAAACACAGACCAAGCAAACTGGAAAAGGGGGTGATGACCGCATTGGGTGCTCCCAATGCGCTGAAGAGGGAACTTGGATAGAACACCCCCAGGTCTTAGGGTTGGATAGATTCACTCAAGTGTTGCTGGACCAACCTCAAATTCTGATGGGGATTTTTTTTCCTGTGAACATATGGATTGTGTTAGTGTTTAGGAGGCAGCTAAGTTAAAAAAAGAAAAAGAGAAAACAAAGTTAAGGTACAGTGCTTTTTTTTGTTATATCAAGGCCAGGTTCCGGTTTTTGTGTGTGCTATTAATACACTGTTCCTGGTTACTTAAAAATAAATGAGTTTTTTTAAAGACAAATATATAAATAAGCACTGCTGTCTAATGCAGTGGTTTTTAAACACTTAGGTACATAAGAACCCCCTTGGGAATTGTTAAAAGCCCAAATTTCAACACAGTTGCCCCAGAGAAGAGCCCAGGAATCTGCATTTTTAATCCTCTCCAAAAGGTATGGTTCACAAACAAGACAGCACTGATCTGTCTGTCTGGTTTCGTTTGGTTTACCTTTATGTCATTTGTGCCATGATCTGTTCCTGACTGTACCACTGAACCACAATGCATTGTCTCTTCCTGCTTCTCGGAAAGCGTTTGCTTTACCCTGGCTCCATGCATCTGTTGTGGGTTCCAGAGGAGGGAGACATTACATGAGGTGTTAGAGAGAAAGACATGAGCCCCTTTATTGCAAAACTTGGAGCAAAACACTGGAGACCTCTAGATCAGTGGTCTCAACTGGGAGTGGTTTTGCCCCCACACTTAACATTGCTGGAGACACTTTTGCTTATCACAGTCTCAGGATGGGGCAGGGGTACAGTATAAACAGGTGCTATTGCCTCTGGTGGGTAGAGACAGAGATGCTACTAAACATCTTGCAACCCATGAGACAGCCATCCACAACAAAGGTTTACCTGGCACACATTAACCATGCTGAGGGTGAGAAGTGGTGCTTTAGACCCAGCTGTTCTTCAAAAAGCACTTGGAGAGTTTACATCCTGCCTCATGTGCTCATAGGTATATTGAGCTCAGATGGTAGAGGACCTTGAATGCCATTCTTGGGCATCTACTCATTGTTCCATATTTAGTAAGCTCAGAAGAATAAGGAAAATCACCTATTCCTGCAAAACTATTAGCCCAGAGGAGACTAAGTCATGATAACCAATGCAAAATAAATAGCTCTTAGTAAACATGTGCATGCTGAATTCTGACATGAAGAAAACCACATCATAGCAGAACAGTGAGTCTAGCTAATTGATTTTAGCAAATATTTTTTTTAGTACAAACCCAATAAGATGTGGCCGGGACATGGATAAAAACAGCACAGTCCCTAAACTCAAATTATGTTTTATGACTGGAGATTATGTAAACGCAAGAATGATGACAGAAAATAAAGAGGGGAGGACTCAAAATAGAACACAGGAGACTACAGTAAATAGAAGAGGGGAATCCTAAATCTCCTGATAGACAAAATGTAGAGGACATCGGGAAGCACGTGTGATAATTTTTAAATTTGGTCTTAAAGATCAGACTAATTTGGACAGAAGATATAAAGACAAGGTTATCCAAGCAAAGATTCAGAGGAAAGAAAAAAAAATGCAGGGTAGCACTGGTGCAGGTGGTGGTCCCAGAAGAATGAGCAAGAATGTTTTATTGATATGTGAGAAAAAAGGAGGTTGGCTCACTTTGGGGAGGTTTTGACTACTTGGTCAATGTGTTTAGGCTTTATTCTGTGGGTAATTAGTAGCCTCCTTCATCCCTGTAGCTCTAAATATTTCTTGGACAAAGTCAATAGGCATATCGGCACATACTACCCCAGAGGGCCAGCCCCAAACCTTTTCTTGTTCAGTATTCATTTCCTAGCTGCAGACTGGGCTCTTTGGGGGGCCTGCTGAACATTGAGCTGGGTGACAGGTAAGAGCATCTGGTTGTTTGCAGGTCATATCAGGAGTATGAAAAGGGTTTCTAGCTTCTATAAAAATAACACTATTCTAAGTACCATGGAGCCAGGCTGCTGGCTCTCATAAACCCCAGGAGCTCACAGACAACCTCTCTTTCTTAATGTGGACAGCCGTTTGCTATCAGGTCAGGATGGGTAGAGAGAAGTCAGCTGGGCTGACTCTTGGGTTGCTGCAGCTCGTGCTAACTCCATGTTAGTAGAGACTAATTTGTGGTTGTTTCTTTAATAAGATGGCTCCATCTAAGCTATCCTCAATCTTTAAAATTAGCAAGTAATTTTCTCAAGTAAAGATATAAATATGGAAGGCACATTTCATATAACTATGAAAAGAATAAATATAGAAGACAGGAAAATCAGTGACAAACATCCCTCTGGATGAGGAGAGCCTGAGGACCAGAGCAGCAGAAGAGACCTTTGATGCAAGTTGAACACACTGGGGAGCAGCTTCAGTGTACCTGAAGCTGCATTTCTCAAACTGTGTTCCATGAGAAACCCTTGAGTTCTCTGAAACAATATTAGGTGTTTCATAAAAACAACTCCATAGTCAGGTTAAAAAAAAAATTCCAAATCATACTGTATGTCTTCCACCATCTCCAATGAAGTTTTAAAATTCCCTTGCAGAGCATCACACTAAATGTTCTGAGAACTACAGAAAAAAAATCTAGTTGACTCTGATCAACCTAGATTTTCCAAATGAACTTATTTTATTTGGGAATCTTTTAAATTATTTATTTTTAATAGCGTATCTACCAACATTTCATGGGTACTTAGGTATTTATCAAGCACTTACCATGCGCTGGTTTTGTTCTAAACACTTTACAAAATAATAGCTCATTTCATTCTCATCAAATACCTACAAGGTAGATAGTATTGGTTTATTTTATAAATGAGAAAACTGAAATACACAGCAGGAGAGCAGGTGGAGCAGTGAGGTTATTTTGCCCATGTCAGCCAGGCAGCAAAGCTCAACAGTGCATGCTTTTAACCAATGCATGGAATTCAGTGTGGAAAATACAGTGTCCTAGAGGGGCTGTCTTGGGAAAAAATGTGGAAAGAATCTAGATCCTTTGTTGAGAAGCCCCCTTATCTACTGTGCTACTTCTAGGTACTCCATTGGTATCTGTGCTCTAGTTTAACAAACACTCTTTCTCTCAAAATGAGCCAGAAGCAAAGTTTGAGAAGGAGAGACATTAGCCAGCCCAGCCTGACACTGCACATTGGAAACTGTGAACAGGATGTACAAATTCAAGGGACAGTGTGGACTCGCAGGTACCTTGAAGCCAGAGTCAAATCATAAATCCTAGACAGATCCCATGGAGGGGACTTTCAGGGGCATCATCTATGCCTCTCAGTTTACACACAAGTGAGAACCTGGACCTGAGAGAGTGTGTCTTTTGCCCAAGGGCTCATGGTTACAGCCAGGTGTCTATTTTCTGGTCTAGGACTTTTTCATACACATAACTACATGATGCTAATTTTAAAGATTGAGAGTAGCTTAGAGACGAAGCCACTCTGATGGCAGAAGCAATAAAAAATCAGCCTCTGCTGACATGGAGTTAACAAGGGATGCCTCAGCCCAAAGCATGGCCCAGCTAACTTACCTCTTTGCCCTCCAATCTCTGCATCTGGTTTCCTTACATGAGGGGAGAAAAAAAATCAAAAGATCTGGCGTACTTTTCTTAAGAGCAAAGTACTCTTTACCTTATAGAACTCCCTGGGACTAAGAGTCCAGAGCGCAGGACAGGTTGCAATTTCTTACTCTGCCGAAACTCTCCTACTTGCCACAGTAGGTAGACACGCTATATAATAGTCGTCAGAGGACGGGAGCAGCTGAGTCAATGGGAGGCGAGAGATGAGCCCCCTTTGAAGGTCAATGTGGGTGGGAAGACTAGGGAGCCACCCCCACAACAGCAGGCGCTGCCAAAGTTTCTGGTAAAGGAGCACATGTCCTGCCCCCACACATGTCATTGTCACTGAGCCAGGCCGGCTGGGTCTTAGAACAGGAGCCCTTAGAGAAAGATCCTGGCACAGTTCTGTGCCTCCCCTTCCAAGCCTTGAATCAGGCCAGGCAGAGCCACGGCAGGCTTGCTGCTCAGTACTGGGAGCTTGTCTCTGCCCTGGACCAGACCCACTCTGGACCTCACTACTAAGAGAGGCACTATGTAGCATGGATGGCTGCACACTATATGGAAGACATGACAGGCTCGATTGCTCTCCAAGAGGAAACTCAACTCTGAGATGAGCTTTCCAGGCTGTGAACTATGATCTAAGAAAGCAGAAAGTAAGCAATCACATATGTACATGAGCAAGAGGAAGTGGGAGGGGGAGGACATAGACAGAATCCTATGCCCAACCAATTCAAATCACAAAGAGGTTATAGCATATAAGAGAAGCAGAAATAGAATATATGGAAACTAGAAACATTGGTATAAATTAATAAAGAGCCTCTCAATATCATAGCATGCTAAAGAAATTCTATTTTACTACATGTGGGCTCATGAAACATTTCAACCAAAATCCACCATTTAAATCTTGCCTTCTCTGGAAAATCTTCCCTAATCTCTGTAATCCACACAAACCTCCCCTTTCTGTGCTATGGTCTCTAGTTGATTTGCCTATGTTTGTTCTGTCTCCTTGAGTCAGGCCAGGGTGTAGGCAGCAGAAGAGTACAGCCAAGGATTCAGACATGGATCAAAGTTTCAGTCAGGTCACCCAGACCAGAACAGATGGTCTGAGAAAGATTGAGACAGTTCCTCTGTGTCAGAGCAGATGATGGTTTGAAAATCTAGGGAGACACGTACATCGTAAGGAGTCATGCAGGTACCTACAATGAAGGCAGGAAAGATCCAAAGCACAGCAGGTCAGAGAATTTGAAGAAAGAGTCCCAAAGAACTGTAACCCTAAATTTAGAGCTGATTCCAGGGCAAGGGCCCTTATCCCTCTGACCTTGTTTATGGTCACACTTCCTGCTATCATTTAGTTATCCCTGGTCCTCAGGAGGAGACACAGGTGTGGTTATGGTATTTTGAAGGGTGAGAAGGGGACATTGAATGGGTAGTCAGTCAGTATTGAAATGTGCCCACCACTCTTGATTGAGACACCTATAAAAGTGCAAAGAATGGGCAGAAAATCATTTCTTATACCCTGAGAACAACATAGATGTCATAAACTTCTATCCCCTAGTGCTTTGCTGCATTGTTTGTCTGGTCAAAGATTTATTAAGAGATAAGAGTAATTTAAAATGAGTCATTCATGCTGAGATCCAAGATGGAGGAGTAGGTAAATGCCGTGCATGCATGCCTCATTCCATGAACACATCAAAATTACAACTAAATTAAAGAAAAATCAACCTGGAGAACCATCTGAAGTCTAGCTGAACAGAAGTTTTATAACGAAGGATATACAAAGCTATGTTGAGACTGATAGGAGGGGAAGAAACAAAAAAATGGGCTGGTCCCACACCAACATGTAACAGTTGAAAATCGAGATATCACAGCCACAGAGGTTCCATACAAAGGAGTGAGGGACCTCAGCCCTTCAAACCAGGTGCCCCAGCCCAGAGTACTGGTACTGGGAAGAGGAGCCCCCACAACATCTGGCTGTGAAAAATAGTGGGGATTCTGACAGTCCAGGTGGGATGGAAGGCTATGGAAACCCAGACATCCTCTTAAAGGGCCCATACAGGCACTTACTTTGGGTTCCAGCCAAGGGACGATGACTCAGGGGATGTCAGAGATGTACAGGAAGAGACTGAATTGTGTAATTTGGGGGCAAGAACTGGAGGGACAGTCCCCATTTTCCCTATGTGGGGCCCTTCTCCCAGTAGTTGGCAGGCAGGTGCCATCTTTCCTGTGTTGAGTTTTCCCCCACAGGCCAAATCTGAATCTGATTGGCCTGGTGAGCTCCACTGCTCAAACCTGCTGACTCGAGACCCTGCCTCACCCAGCATGTACCACAGGAGGATTTATCAGCAGCTGAACCTTATAGGAACCAGCAGGTGGCATCAGGTTCTGGAGTATCCTGACATTAGCAGAGCTACCCCACACCCAGTACTGGTTGCAGCTATCCTTGGTTTACAGAGTGGCCTCCCCAACATACCTCCAGGTATAGCACAGGCAGCAACCAACCATAGATCGCTCCTACCAGGTAGTCCCTGACAAGTCACAGGCAGTGGCTGACTTGGGCCTGCACCAAAGCCCCTCTCAAGAGGCCCCAGAACCAACATACTTGGAGGTTGGCTTCAGACCACAGCAGAGCACCACCCAATTAACCCCACAAGTGGCACACACAAAGGACAGTCTCAACAGGCACCAGAGCTCACTGGGCCAAATCCCACTTAATGGGGTAAGATGCCCACACAGCAGCCTATAAACTGTGGATGTGGCCAAACACCACAGCCAGTCAGCCTGAAGGTCAATACCACCCATTGACATGCCAACAATATTCAAGGTTCAACTACAACAGAAGGGCACACACAACCCACACAAGGGACACTTCTGGAACACCTGGCTCAGGTGACCAAGGGGATTGTGCCACTGGGACCCACAGGGCACTTACTACATAAGGCCATCCAACAAGCCTGGGAGACACAGCAGTCCTACCTAACACATAGAAGCAAACACAGAAAGGCAGCCAAAATTAGTAAACAAAGAAATAGGTCCCAAATGCAAGAACAGGAGAAAACTCCAGAAAAAGAACTAAACAAAATGGAGACTAGCAACCTATCAGAGACAGGGTCAGAACAATGGTTATAAGGACACTCAAGGAACTTAGTGAGAACTTCAACAAAGAGATAGCAAGCACAAAAACGGACATAGAAACCATAAAAAGAGAACCAGTCAGAAGTGAAAAATACAATAACTAAAATGAAAAATACATTAGAAGGAATCACTAGCAGACTAGATGAAACAGAGGATCGAATCAGGGGTTTGAAAGACAAGGTAATAGAAAACACCCAATCGAAACAGCAAAAATAAAAAAGAATAAAAAAAAATGAGGATAGTTTAAAAGACCCCTGGGACAACATCAAGCATAACAACATTTGCACCATAGGGGTGCCACAAGGGAAAGAGATTAAGAATCTATATGAAGAAATAATGACTGAAAACTTTCCTAACCTGGTGAAGGAAATAGACATACAAGGCCAGGAAATGCAGAGAGTCCCCAAAATGATGAAGCCAAACAGGCCCACATCAAGATACATTATAATTAAAATGGCAAAGGTTAAAGACAAAGAGAGAATCCTAAAAGCAGCAAGAGAAAAGCAGTTAGCTACCTACAAGGGAGCTCCCATAAGACCGTCAGCTGATTTCTTAACAGAAACTTGCAGGACAGAGGGATTGGCATGGAATATTCAATATGATGAAAATTAACCATGGCTACCCAACCCAGCTAGTCTATTATTTATAATTGAAGGAAGATAAAGAACTTCCCAGACAAGAAAAAAACTAAATAAGTTCATCACCACCAAATGAGTATTACAAGGAATGTTAGAGGGACTTCTTTAAGACAGAAAAAAAAAAAAAAAGAAAAGATGAAAATTATGAATAATTAAATGGCAATAGGCAATAGCTTCATATCTATCAACAATTACTTTCAATGTAAATGGATTAAATGCCCTGGGTGTCTGTCAAAAAATGGATAAAGAGGAGATGGTACATATATACAGTGGAATATTGCTCAGCCAGGGAAGGGAATGGGTCTTATCATCTTCTGCAGCATGAATGGAGCTGGAAGGTATGATTCTGAGTGGAGTATGTTAGACAGTGAAAGACAGATGCAATGTGATTTTGCTTATATATGGAATGTAAAGAACAAAATAAACAAGCAAAAGAGAAATAGAAAAATAAATAAATAAATAAATAATAGTAATTCATTGTTTAAATGTCAAAGCTTTTGTTCCAGTCAGTCATTCTAAAACTGTCATTTAGTCAACAAATATATATTGACTGACTACTATGCACCAGGCATAATACAGGGCTCCATGAATATGTGAGGAATAGACCAAGAATCAGTTCCCAGCATCATGAATCTTCTCATACAACCTAAAGGAAACATACACCTCCCTCTCTTCCTTCCTCCCTTCCATATATATTTGGAAGGTCTTTGGAGAGTAATTTTCACAGTTTCAGGTTAAATATTGTTGACTTAAACAAATAGCCAGATGTTTCTTCAGCAAAATGAGTTATTCAGGACAAACAAAGAATTGCAATTTGGCACTTGCAATCTAATGGCAAAACACATACAAGTCCAGAGAACAAAAGAGAGGAAAGGGGGAGTTCAGAGGGAAAAAGTCCATTGGAGGAAACTGGGAGTTCGAAGTGTAGTGTTTTTTAATTGGCTGAGTTGTTTAACGGTCTTTCATTGGCTAAGTGGTTGCTGGGCAAGGAAAAGATCCTCCTTCCTGCTAGTAACATCTTCCTGTTGGAGATGGAAAATACATCTCTTCTTGTTTGGGGTAATTGGTGAAGAGTGATAGGGTATGAAAAGTTCCCCTACAGGCTCTCCCAACTCCAATTTAAATGAGGTTTCTATTAATTTTCATAATCTCATCACAAGTTTTTTTATATAGCACAATTATTACTATATCCTGTGGAGATCCAAATTGTTACTCTGCTTTGTTGCTTGATCTAAAATACATAGAGTAAAAGGGTAACTTATTGACACCTCAAAATCACAAGAGGAAAAAAATATGAATAATTATAAAATTAATAACTAGGAAAATGATATTCAAATGTTAGCCTCCCTTAAGAGCTTTTAAAGTCATATCTGAAATGTTAAGAAAATGTGTATCCTTTTATCTATCCATCTATACACACACACATTAGTCTAGATAGGTAGATATGTATATACATACAGGTGGTTCTCTTTGTGCCCTTAAAAAATACGTCATGAAAGTTTAGAATGTCAGAACTTGATGTGCCCTAAGAAAACTTTTGAGATGATGAAACTAGATTCCAGATGATTGTCTGGTCACAAACAAACCTTCACTTTGGGAACTAAAACTCTTTTGACTACCAGCAAAAGAATGTTTCTATCAACATCATTTTAGGGGCTTACTCAAAGTTAAAAGTAAGACCCTGGCACCTGGAAAAGGTACAGAGCTTTCACAGATAATTAAGAAGAGACTCCAAACGTGTGATAATTTTAACTAGCAAAATAATGGTCAGATGAAGAGTGATCTCTGAAAGATTCTACTTACATTGTTCAGCTGGTGATCATAGTAATAACTGTGTCTACTGCGCACTTTCTAAAAATTGGAGCTGGCTTTTAAAAAAGCTAAATAATTCATTTTGAGATTAAACCCCAAAAGGCATACAAATTAACGTTTGAACTGTAATTGTGTGAGACTTCTGCCCCTGATTGCATCGTCTGGACCTTTTATACAATGCATCCTTATAGCGCTAGTGCTTTTGGGGTTTGGTCCAAAGGGGAACGCTACACAGCCACAACCACTGTTTGACAAACATGTATGATATAATACTCTGCTTGTGAAGCCTGATTTTTAAAAAATAGCTTTTATAAGGGAATACATCTGACATCAGAAATGTCATATTAATAGCTTAGTAAAAAAAATCCTTAATGCTTCAATGGTGAGAAGGGATGTTTTCAAAGATACCATGGATGAATAGTTTATCAAAAGAAAGAGTGAAATTCACTGAATGTCAAGTAAATTGAGGTGCATTTTAAAAGACTTTAAAATAGAGATACAGTTGAGGATTTATTTTGAAGTAAAGAGCAAGGCATGCCAATAGAAGCACACCGATATTTCAGAGCCAACAGTGCAAGGTTGTGTGCTTGCTTTTATGCATATTTAATACCAAATGCATGTTTTTATTGTACATGTGAAAAGATTGACCAAGATTTTATAAATATAATCCTGTGTTAAAGAGTGAGAAAAGTGAGGGCCGGCCGAGTGGTGCAATGGTGAAGAACCGGCTTGGGACGCCAGAGGGCCCCGGTTCGGATCCCACATATGATGGCCAGTGACAGTGTCCTCCACAGCTAAGATGCTAAACAACAGCTCAACCTGGAGCTGGGCTGCCCTGAGTCACTGGCGATGGTGTAGGCTGCAGCCCCTGTGGCAGTGGGTTGCCATGGGCTACCGTATGTAGCCAGCAGCCAGCAGTGAGCGGCCGTCCAGAAGCCGGCGACTGATCTGCCTCGCTCAGGAAGAGCACAATGATGGTGCCAACTTGGGCCCATGAAGCAACGTCCTCCACAACTAGACTGAAGAACAAAAAAGAACGACAGCAACTTGTCTGTTCCCCTTCCCCAACTCCCCAACACTGTTCCCATCCCCCCAACTCCCCAATAAAAATCTTTAAAAAAAAAAAAGTGAGAAAACAAGCTGAATCAGGAAAAAGTGAGATTTAGTCATAATTAGTCAAGTTCCCTTACGGCAAGAGTTATCTTGGTCCTCTGTGTGTTAGTCAGAATAAGCCAGGTTTGCTGTGATAACAGATACTTCCCTAAATTTCAGTGGCTTAACACAGAAAGGTTTATTTCTTAATCCCACAAGATTTCTGCCTGTGCAGCTGTCCTTCAAAGCAGCTCAAGGACTCAATTCAGTTGCATCTAATAGATATGAAACCTGGAACATGTAGTTTTAAGGTCACCATGGCTGTAGAAGAGACGGCTCAAGGTACTGCATCAGCTTTTTTTTTTTTTTAAATTTTTAAGAGCTTATTTGAGCCAAACTGACGACAATTTCCAGGAAGCAAAATCTCAACCAATTGAGACAATGCTCCTGCATCAGCTTTTAAATGCTTCAGCCCATTGGGCACCTACCTGCAAGGGAGCTGAGAGATGTGAGGAGCATGTGGATATTCAGTGAGGAATGGATGTCTGTCCCACCATATGACCCTAATCTGCCTCTATCCAAATGTATCTAGGAGAATTTCTCCTAAAGAGGTTTTCTCCTGCCCCCTTTTTTTTGTTGTTGTTTATTAGACTTTGATTAATGTCTACATGAATGCTGGAAGCCGATAAATTCATTCCCACAACAGATTACTCAGGAGTCTCTTTACCTTTGTGAGAGGCTCAAGTCCTGTCTCTTGAAAAGCCTTCTTGGCAGACCTCGGTGTTTCTCACCCTGCAGAAGGATGGGCTCTGTTGTGCAGGCTGACTATGACTCCTGTCTACACATTTCCCAGCCTGGAGACACCCTGGTTATGTGCTTGTGAGACCTGAGTGTTTAATGTTGTGAAAAGGGCTTTGTTCTTTTCCATGCAGCATTTGCACTGTAACATTATTTTCTATAGCAGGATATGGTTTTGTATACATTCATTTGATGATTCTCTCTAGAAGGAATACCTGAACTGTGCAATTCTGCTTAACACACTCAGTAAAGTGAGGTTGCTGGAGCCACTGGTGTTCTTAGAAAAATGGAGGTGGGAATATTCCAGGCTTCAGAACTTGTTCTTTTTTGTTTAAACTTTGCTCAAAAATAATTTTTTTTTTACTATGGAGAAGGAAAAATCTCCATATAATATTTTCCAACAGAGTTAGCCAAGAACATATCCTAAGTGGGAAGAGTTACATGTGTTACCATTTAGCACTGATATATCACTTAAACACGCACGCAATTGCAATGCGCTTTACCCAGCAGTGTGAACTCAGGCGTATGGCACCGGATGGGGCGTCTTGGGTTCCTTTCCAGCTCCCAAGCACTTTCATCACACTGTGACCTTGACTGAGTCACTCGACATTTTTCCTCTGGGTTTCCACAGAGAGGCAAGAGAAGAACAGAGATGACATGTGTAAAATACATGTTCTTTGAGGAAAGGGAGGGTGTTGTGTGAATTTAATAGTGAGACATGAGTAGTTGGCATTTATGTGATATATATACGAGTATATCATTTATGGGAGATGTTAACTCCATCCTGACGTGTTTTTTTTAAAAAAATTGGATTAGCAGATTTTACTCTGACTGTTCTATTAAGATACATGAAACAAGAATGGTCTTCTAACATAACTTCTTCCATTACCCCCAGCCCGCAGAGTCTCTTACTTAACTTCCTAGTCTCTACTTGTTTATTAAAAAGTTATGAGTTTATTTCAAAACTGCTTAAATCTTCTGCCTCTGTGTTTTCCAACCAAGATGAAAAAATGTTCTCATTTCATTTTAACAGCTGATTTAATTTTATTTATTTTCTTTGGGATTCCTCAAATTGTGACTTTCCTTATCTCCTCTGGTCTTCACTCATAATCTCTGGGTTTACTTGTTACACTAGAAATGCAAAGTTGAGTAATACTTTCCAGGAAAGAAGAGTTTGGGGACCTTCTTGCTGGAAATGTCAACAGACCCTTCGTGAGAAAAGACTTTTCCGTTAAAATTAGCAAAATCAAGACCAGGAGGTGCTTTTTGGCAATGTTTTTCAATGCAATTGGTAATATTTTATTTCAAAGGATATTGATTAAATTTGTATTGTTTTTTTGTAGCTCAATGATGCAGGTTTAATACTGTATTATTATTATTTTTTTAGATTACCTTTCTTTGTTAGCTTAAATGTGACATTGTTTTTTCTCTAATTCCTCACCACATACTAGGTCTTGAAATATCTAGGATAGCATTGACATAAAAATATTTCATTGATTTATAGGGCTTAATCAAAGAAATGTGTCCACCGTGTGAAGAAAACAACACTCAATTTATATTATGTCCTTACATGACAAAATTGACCAAATGAGCAATGAAAGGTAAGTAGCAATCACATCATGGAAGATATTAAGGACCATGGTAAGAAGTTTGGAATGTGTTAAGTAAAAGATGGGGATTCTTTAGAAACTTTGAGGCAGAGATGGTATATTATTTCATCTGTGTTTTAACAAAATAACATTTGCAGTATGAAGAGTAGATCAAATATATATATATATATATATATATATATATATATATATAAAAGGAAAGACCAGTTAAGGGGGCAATATTCTAAATGAGACCAAAACTAATCTAGTGTAAGTGAAAATGAAGAGAAAGAGAGAGAATTGAAAGAATAGACTAGAATAGACTAGACTAGAATAGACTAGACTAGAATAGACTAGACTAGAATAGAATAGAATAGAATAGAATAGAATAGAATAGAACAGAGGCATCTGTTATGTAACCTGGGCTTCAGTGACTATATTTTTGATTAACTGATGCTGATGGAAAGGCAGAGCAACAGGAGATTTTTAAAATCTAGTTACTCTTATCTCATTAGCCTGAAGACTGAACAAGGGCAGGGCACCAATGCAAGAAGAACATGATGTTGCTGAAAACACTCTGACTCCTCTTCTCTATAGCTTCTGAGCACTGGTACTTTGGTAGCCAAATTGCTACCTGCACACCTAATACCTGGAGTACCTCAGGACCACAGAGTCAGGTGTATGATTGCAACAAAGCATTCCAAGGTGCTATAGAGATGAACTAGGATACATTATTGATTACTATTTGAATTCATATATCACTAGATTAGCTTAGCATAACATTCATAAGTAATAAGAACATTGTAGTTTACTCTCAACTACAAGCAGTGTCTAAGCAATCATTTTAGGCTATTGCTCAGGTGACCTATTTACCTAAAAATATGGATCATCTTAACTCAGTGGCCTAAATTCACAGACATAATAAAGGTTCTTATAAATGTGTAGAAAAACTTGGTGACTAAACTCAAGAGCAGCAGTTCTCAACCTTCCTAATGCCACAACCCCTTAATACAGTTCCTCATGTTGTGGTGACCCCCAACCATAAAATTATTTCTGTTGCTACTCTATGACTGTAATTTTGCTACTGTTATGAATCATAATGTAAATATCTTTTTGTTCCTATGGTCTTAGGCGACCCCTGTGAAAGGGTCATTTGACCCCCAAAGGGGTCGCGACCCACAGGTTGAGAACCGCTACTCTAGAGTATTCTTTCTCAGACATTTGGCAAAGAAAAGGACCTTGCAGGGATGACCAGTTAGCTCTGTTGGTTAGAGCGTGGTGCTGATAACACCAAGGTAGCCGGTTCAATCCCCACATGGGTCACTGTGAGCTGTGCCCTCCTTAAAAGAGTCAACTGTGCCATTGTAGCATGAGAGCAATGTGTAACCAATGACCAGGGCTGCTCCCCAATAAAATTTTTTTTAAAAAGAAGGACCTCTCTTTGTCCTCCAGCATGATTATTCAACCAAGTTTAAGAGACACACACTGACTATTCTACTATCTTATCAATAAACACCCATTGAAGAACATGCAAGATACTAGATAGATCAGAAAACAGAACATATACTCAAAAAGCTAAATAAATGCTCAAGGAAACATGCTAATTGTCAGTGGGTTACAGGACAAAAAGTGTCCCAGGGCCTGGGTAGTTGAATAGGGCATCATCAAGGATCTGAAACTGAAACAAGGCTTCACATAATGATAGCTCTTAAGTAAATAAATAAGAAAAGAGTACTTGAAAAATAAAAAGCATGAGCTCAAGCAAGAAAACGTTTGTGTTGGTCAGGCAAACATCTAACTCAAACTGACTTAAAATAAGGAGTTGATTGGCTGAAAAGCACAGGGACCCATCTTGAAGGACTTAAAATGCCATCATCAGAACTCTTTCTTTCTTCATCCCTTAGTTCCACCTTTTTCTGTGTTGACTGTACATTCAGGAAGATTCTCAACACATTGCAAAAATGCTGACATTGGCTGGAGGCTCATCCTCTCTTTTCAGCTGTGCCAGTAGATCAATGAAAAATATGATTTCTCTCCAGTTGATCTATCAAAAATCTCAGGATTGCCTTGGATTGGACTATCTTGGATAACTCGCCCATCCCCGAACCAATCCCTGTGGTCAGGAAGATAAAATACACTGACTGGTCAAGCCTGGGCTACATGTTTACCATAGATCCAGGGACTGGGGTCAAATATACTGGCTGTTTATTATTGAAAAGACAAAACAAAAGATGTCCACTATATCATTAATGCATCAATATATTGTATAGACCAATTTTAGATCAAGAAAAAATATCTTTTTGGAATCATGAAAATTATGTCAGAAGGAAATAATGAGGTAAGATCAAGGATATAAGTGCTATGGATTTTTGCTGCAAAATGTTGGAAATCTCTGAAAGTTTTTAACAGGGCAATGCTATTTGGGTTCAAATGATACTCTAATTTCAAATATCCAACAAAAAATGCTCTTTCACAGAGAAGAAAGTTTATTAAAGGCATTAAGGTTATATATTTATGGGAAAGTCGTATGTTTAATTGAGAGTATTCATACACAAACATGTAAATTCTCTAAATCTCTGTAAGGCATGTGAAAGTGAGAAAGAAATCTTGATTTGTCTGGTATATTAATTCAACTAGAGCAACTTCACACATTATCTGACATGAATATAAGTTGAGGTGAAGTAAAGAATAGCCTATTTCTTTATTAATTAATTAATTAATTTGTGTTTTTCCTTCTACATGAAAGACACTCAAGCTATCATGGCTTACATCCAAAGGGAAATATGGACTTGGCTCCCTGCATCTGAATAATACCATGGAGTAGCAGAGAACTAATATGTACCTTTTTTATTGAAAACCAAATCTGTGTCAAGTAGTGTGCTAGGAGATGTAAACACTCTGCAAGGTAAACATTACAGAGTAGTAAACTCAAGTTCAAGAAGTTTAAAGAAAATGCCCCCCAATAAACATAACTAGTAAATGTCAGAGAAATAGGAGTCAAAGCCAATCTGTCCAAATTCAAGTCTATGTTCTTTCCACTATCCTGGGCTACCTTTCCACAACTGAACTTGTTAATGATAGCATTTCCAAGCTCAGTGACTATAGTTACAATTTTTAAAAACAGGTTCACTGTTGATGAAGTTTCTTGTTAGGAATGAGTTTCTAGTTTGCCAAAATCAATAATTATTCTACATCATGGGAACTTAAAATCATGGGAACTTAAAATGAGAGAGAGAGAGAGAGAGAGAGAGAGAGAGAGAGAGAGACCCCCATTGTACACTACTTATATATAATTCTAATTTTAATTAAGTGCGATGTTAGAGTCCCCAGAGATTTTAAGTATTTAAAAGAATATTGGAATGGGTTCTTTGGTAAAGGAAAATTTCTTAATGTGGCTACTTTATTGTTTATTATTTCAGATAACAACATAGCTCAGTAGTCCTAAAGTTTTATTCCTGTGCGTTTTGAATTTTTTTTTAAGTATGATCAGTATGTGGCTCCAGAGAAGGATAAACTTCCCAAATGTTAAATATGCTATCTGAAACCTAATGTTGTTTTAAACTTTAAGCCATCCTAAACATGAAAGATGAGTGCTGGCTTCAAGCTGGGAACATAGCTGAAGTACATCCGGTCACCTGGGGTGGGATTTTTTTTTTTTCTTAAATCCTTCATCCACATTAGCAGCCTCCCAATTGACAAATCTGAGTTCTGATGTGGTTGAATGTATTTGAGCATAGCTACTCTTGAGGTTCATGAAAGAGGCAGTTAGCCTCTGACCACCTCTGACTAATATGTATGGAGAGAACCCCACAAAATAAACATACCTCAAGTTGTTTGCCCAGTAATGGATATTTGGCCTTCCCCCTCATCCTTCCCTAATGCCAGCATAAATGCTTATTTGAAGAGCAAAGCAAATTCCATTTTGATGCCAAAGCTTGGTCTGATATACTTTGACTAATGTTCCAAATTTTAGGGAGCAGCTTTACCATAGAGATCTTCTCAAGCAGCTCTTGAGTTGGCCGTTATTCCACTAATGCAGCAATTATTTCAATCTACACAGAAAACGCAAAGGATGCTAGGGCCAGCTAAGAAGAGGGAAGAGTTATATTGCGCACACTATGGAAACCAACAGCTAGAACCAGTAATGGAAAGAACGGAATAGTGGCCTTCTTCTATCGCTTTGTCCCACTCCCAATCAGAAAATTATGCTCTTTAAATTGGACAATGTACTGCACATCAAAAGTCTGAAAGTTTTCTATGCCACCTACCCAGTAGTTCCCCTTTAATGAACTTATCATAAAGATATAATCAAGGATAACATATTTGGTTTAACTACATCAAGGTTTAGCTACAAGGATGTTCACTGTAGCATTATTTCATTAGGAGAAAAACTGAAAATTACATAAGAATACAACCATCAGTGCATTGGTTTTCTATTGCTGTTATAACACATTATAACAGACTCAGTGGCTGAAATAACACAAATTTATTGTATCACAGTTTGGTAGATCCAGTGGACTTGACTAGTTCTCTGCTTTGAGTCTGAGTTAAAATCCAGGTGTCACCAGGGCTGTGTGCCTTTATGGGGGTTGCAGGGGAGCACAGGTCCCTATTTCCTTGCCATAGTAGAAATAAGGTCCCCATTTTCTGAGGGCCATTCCCAGATTCTAGAGACCACCTGCATTTCTTGGTTCATGGCTCTCATCCTCCATCTTCAACCGGCCTGCAACAGTGGAGCCGGTCCTTCTCATGTCACATCTCTGTGACCTATGACTCTGCCTCACTCTTGCACTGTGAAGGTTCC
Organism: Hipposideros armiger; assembly: GCF_001890085.2. NCBI lineage: Eukaryota > Metazoa > Chordata > Mammalia > Chiroptera > Hipposideridae > Hipposideros > Hipposideros armiger. The sequence continues at coordinate 2,906,928 of NW_017731511.1, read as the reverse complement.
ATGTGATTACATTGGGCCTGGCTGATAATCCAGGATATCGTCCCTATCTGAAAGTTGGTAACTCTAATTGCATTTATAAAATTCCTTTAGTCATGTAACTTAACAGAGTCATAGATTCTAAGGATTAGGGCATGTTCACTTGGAGGGTCTACCACAATAGGGTATCAGTGGAGTAAAATGTAGAACATGCATTGACTTAAATTGAACACAAATAAAAGTAATGGTGTGGAAAATATTTAATGGCATGGAAAAATTCTAAGTGAAATCACACATTGAAAAGCATTAAAATAATTTTTTTTAAAGACACCCAATAGTATGGGTAATCTCATTCCATTTCTTACAGGTAAAAATAAGCTATAGCTTGTTATCTCTAAATATTTATATCTACCTCTATATTTAGTCAATATTTATGTATCTATCTAGGTGGAAAGGTCTACCCCAAAATGTTGAATGGTTATTGAAGGTTGGGGATTACTGGTAAATGTCTTCAGATTAATATATATTTTTTAACTTGCCTAAATGATTAACTATATTATCTACAACACACACACACACACACACACACACACACACACACACACGCACACACATATAAAATTTAAAAATTAAAACTTTCTCTTAAAGTTGAATGCAATAGATAGCCCTTTGGCCAGCCAATTGACCCACCCAAAATACCAAACTGTTTCTCTTAGATACAGTAATATTCTCATTCTCATGGGATGGAACTCAGTTCCCACATGACAACCCCAATCCCAGGAAGCCTGTCCTAATCCTGAGAAATCAAATATCTTTAGGACAGTGGCCCGGTAGCTATTAAACCAAGTTATAAGAGAAGAACGTCACTGAGTCTCTACAGCTGCAATAATATATTGTTGTTTAATATCATCTCTGAGAAATTTTCTAACATGATGCAGCCTGAAACATCCGTATGTCAATGTTGAGTTTGGTTTAAATTTCAGAAAGCTAAAAATAAGCCTTTCTCCTCCTTTTGGTTTTAAAGTATAAGCAGATCTGGCTTTTGATGTACAAAGCTTATAAACGAAACAATTTGCTGTCTCCACCCAAAGACAGCTAATGCAACTCCAGAAAGTAGGGTCTATCTTTAACAGTTTACTCTACATTCTAACTGTGGTTTCCGTAAGAACATACTGTATACAAACTTTGTTCCTAAGGTTATTTCTGTTGGTGCCAAATTGACTTCAATTCACAAAAATCATGTGGTGCATTCCCATGTAACTTGGATGTTTTGTTCTAAGGAAAACAGAAAGTTTTTCCCCTTCAGCAACCATTCCTGTTTATGGAAGATCGACTTCCACCCTGGGGATCAGACTTAGAATCAGTCACTGAACCTGGGCTTGATTCTTCAAAAACCTAGCAAAGTCTTTGACCGCCACCTACAACTGGACTTCACACTCTGTCCTACAAGTAGCAGATTGGTGGGCCTCTTATAGCATTATGGTGAAAAAGTGTGCGCTCTCCTACCAAAGTCCTGGGGTAATGAAATCCTTGGGTTCAAATCTTGTCTCTGACCTTTACTACCTGTGTTACCAGGGGCCAGTTATTTAACCTCCGTGTGCCCCAATTTGTAAAATGAATATAATAATAACATCCTAAGACTGTTGTGAGATTTGAATGAATTAAACATATGAAGGAGTTGGAACATTATCTGGTATATGCTACTAATAGCACTTGTAAGAGCACCGTGTAAGGAAGACAGAAGTACTATTTAGGACAGTATTGACTGAGAGAGAAAGAGAGAGAGAGAGAGAGAGAGAGAGATTCTTTAAGAGAAACATGACCATTTACAAAGAGTGCAAGAAGCTGAAGCTCTGCTAACTAGCCAGGCAACCTCCTGCCTCAAGGCCTCTAAATTGGCTTCTCCCTTGACCAGCTGCTTCCTCACTGAAATATGTGTATGGTCCATTCTTTCTTCCTTCAGAGTTTTGCAGCAATAATAACAGTAATAATAACTTCAGCCCATCCTGATCACCCAGTTTACGCTCATGTCACACACACCCCCCCCGGTGTAGTGCTCCCCATTCCCCTTACCTGTGTTCTTTTCTTGTACTACATTTTATGTAATTTATTTATTGTCTTTACTTTTATGTAAGTTACAGGAGGGCAGAGATCTGTGTCTGTTTCTTGCTGCTGTAGCCTCAGCTCCTACAATAAATAGCACCCAACTTGCAATGGATCATTCAATGCATGGACAGCTGTCTACCTTCAAGAGTGGAGGTTTCGTCTAAAATGGACGGGTGGGTGTTGCCAAACTTGAACCCAGAGCTCTCTAAGCAGCCTGTTGAAAATCCCAATGGGAGTCCTACATCGGGTGAGCCTCTCCTCTGACCAGGTGCGCAGTGAGAATAAAAAGAGCAAGTGAGATGGAACCATGGCCGGATGTGGGGACACCATGCTGCAGTCTCACTGCCGCCCCTGCCCATCAAGGTCACTTGGCTTTTCCTTGAATCTAAAACAAGAACCAGGTGATTGGTCAAGACTCATTTGGATGTAAAACATCCATGTTCCTGTGACTAGAATGGGGAAATAAGCAATCCGATTAGCATGTATTTAATGCCCATATGCTCAGACTGTCTCAGTTGCCCTTAGCAAAGCTTCTGATAGAGCCTGGCCAGATGCAGCAAAACAAGGCACAGTTTCCATTTTACATGTGACTATGGCATCATGGTGATTACATAGAAAGACTTCTCCAAGAATCCCAAGAAATGTTAATTATTGTTTTATATAAGACCTCTCAAATAACCCATAACAGAGATTTCTCAGTTTAGTTCAGTGACTGACAAATTTAGAAATAAAATATCTTTTGCATTTCTCATTGTTTAAAAACTATTGGATAAATTTTTCTGTTAAGGAAAAAAAAATGTGTTTTGTTTCTCTTCCTCTCCCTGACAGAAGTAAAGTATTGGTTTATAAGCAATTGTGTCAGAAAGGGGCCTGATGACGCTTGGCATATAAAAATTACCCACATCTTTGGGCAGAGAGTGAGGTTCACATGGCCTCCTGGCCAGCTCTCCGATGCTGTGGCAATATTAGCATTTCCACTTCCTGTCAAGGTTTTCTGATCTGTTCTGGGAAATGGAAGGCCCACAGGAGATCTAGATCTTATCTTTACTCCTCATCTGCCCCTTGAGATATAGATAAGGTTTGTCTAGAATCTCTAATGCATACGCCCTTCACAAGATTTTTGTGAATTTGTGGTTTGGGCATGCTTTTGGTTACCACTTATATTATTTAGAGTCCAGACTAAGCTGCTGTAATAAAGGGACTCAAATCAGCAATGGCTTACACAAAATAAAAGTGTATTCTCTCTCTTGTAATGGTTCAGAGGTTGCCAGAATAGGGAAGGCAAAGCTACTCTGCCGTTTTCAACACACATGCCTGAGTTAAAGGTGAATGGTCCAGCTCCTGCCACCACACCTGCATCCCAGACAGCAGGAAGAGGAAAAGGACATGCAGAGCTCATGGCTTATAAAGGCACAATGCAGAAGAGGCACACATCATGTCTGCTCACATTTCATTGCCTAGAACTTATGACATTGCACAACTAGCTTCAAAAGAGGCTTAGAATTGGAGTCATTTTCTGGACAGTCCAGATCTAATGAAAGAAAACAAACTTCTATCAGTAAAATAAGGAAAGCATGAATGATGGAGAACCACCAGCAGTCTGTGCCACAATTCCCCTCTCTAGCCACTCAAACATCTACTTGCATCCTTCTTCCCACCAATAGGTGAATTCCTGAGGAATTCAGCCCAATGTCCTATCTCATTGTATCTAGCTCCAAGTCTAGGCTCTCCAAAGAGAATCAATCTTTTCTCTCATCTAGATGCAGCCTCTCAGGGTCTGGTAGAGTGCTATCTGCCCCTTTCACATATAAACACACTCTCTATATACAGTGATGGAGTAGAAACAAACCAACTGCAATTTGGTTTCCCATTAGGAAAAAAGAAGATGGAAAAACACAGCAGTCACTTGTTCATAGCAATTACCAAGTTCCCCGCTCCTGACTGAATAAATTTCCTTGATTTGATCTTGCTTCTGTCCACTGACAAGTTCTTCCTTCTCCATTATTCTCAGTTGAGACAACTGCAGTGAGTGTTGTAGAGCAGGCCTTCTTTGGGAGCTGTGCAGCTTTGTAATGTACTTCCTGCTTGGGGCATGTTTCGGGGATTAGGGTTGTTTTAGGGATGGAAGAATTACAGGCTTCTGGCTATGTGGTTCCAGCTGAATCCATCTATATGTAACTACAGCTAAAGAGCTCATTCAAACAGAGTTGGGTTCTTTTAACTGGTTTTATATTTACTCATCTTTGTGTTCCACCCATCTCTCTCTCTCCCTCTCTTCCTCTCTCTCATTATTGTAGCTTCCTTGGGTTTATCTGACAATAGTTTGAGTGGGATGGCAACACCCTTAATCTGATTTTTTATTCTGAGTTAGCGCCCACCATCTGGACCCAAAGTCGTGTTGGGAAGTGACTGGGGAGATCTTGAAGCTATAATATTATCACCTGCTAAAGGTGTCCCTTTAGAATATGAGTCAATTTTGTAATTAGCCAGAGGTCATCAATTGAAAAGTGGCAAGATATTTCTAGCACAAACCAACGTTCTGAGTTTTCTCAACCAGTTGCACTAAAGATTCTGGATCTAGTGCCAGGCATTTTGTCTTCTGAGCTTTCATTACAGGCAATTTTTTCAAGTATTTTGTCATGGCCTAACAAGAAACACCCGATTTCCAGTTTGCAATGTTTCTCTTTGCCTCTTGCTACCCAACCACTAAACCACTTATTTTTGTTTTTGTTTTGGCAGCAGCCCACTTCTGATAGCAAATTCTGTGTTAGCTAAGGTATAGCATAAGCTGCTACCACAACAAAACCCAAAGTACGGTGGCTTCAACAAGACAAATGTATTCTATTTCAATGATTTTAAAATACAAATTTTTCATTTTAAAAAAATTCTGACATGGGACTGTGTTTTATAATGAACAGCCTCTTAGCATTTTGTCACGTGTGTTAATTGGCTATACGTGCTTTTCTTCTTGAGGTTATATAAAATAATAAAATAACAGCACTTCTGCAGTTTCTGACATTTCAGATTGGATTTTTCTCTCATATAATAGTCTAGACATTGACAAGTCAGGACTGGTAGGGCAGCTCTAGCCTCCTTAACACATGATTCTCATATTTGGGTCCAGGGTGACTGCTCCAGCTCCTCCATCATTACTAGCCAGCAAAAATAGGGAAAGAGTCAGGGAAGTGCATGTTCTTTCCTTTTAAAAGCACAGCCTAGAAGTGATACACATCATTTCCACCACATTCATCAGCCATCTTAAGTCACACATTCACACATAACTTCGGAAAAGACTTAGAAATGTAGTCTACCTGGACAACAATGTTCCCAGCAAAAACTCAGCAGGGTTTTTGGTTCATTTGTTTCTTTGTTTGTTTTTATGATAGAAAAGAGAAAGAATGGATATTAGGCCTTAACTAACAGCCTTTACCATACCTCTGCCTCTGAATTCCTGTTTCCTCAGCTAATGCAGTATCAAACCCAGTCAGTTCCTTGATCTCCCCAAATTCACCCACTCAAAGAAATGTGCAATCGTAGAGATGGACTTTACTGAAACCATGACTTTGGGGAGGCAAGACTTTTATCACAGTAAAATTAACTTCAAATTGAATAGCCGATATTTCTGTTCCTGTTTTCCTGCCACCCAACAACCGTAGTACTGGGACCTTTTCCAATCTCGTGACGTACTCTTCTTATTCCTCACCTTCTCTGCTGCCTCCTGCCTCACTACTTACTCCCGTTTTTCAGCCCATATCCAATGTAGAACAAGTTTGTCTCTTCACTTTCCTCTAACGCTGTTAACTCATGCCTTCAGAGTCTCATTTTATCACTAACAGCTTTTCAAGGGATTCTCCTAAATAAAGATAGATACCCTCTCTAAACGGAATTTTGATGTAGTGCCCTGTAAGGACAATAATATCATCATGCTGCTTCAGAAAACTATCAGGGACACAGGGAAGGATACAGAAGTCAAGTCTAGATGCCTAAAATTCTACCAGATGTCACATGACAGAAATCTAACACGAAGAAACTGGGATTTAGCAAATCCATAGAACTGAGCATTGTCTTAATACTTTGTGAGTCACTTTGAGAATAAGTCCAGAAAGCGATATTTATTTTCTGCCTTGTTAGCACTGTAACGATGTAATTTTCTATATTTGCCTACCAGTTTCCTCACTAAGGTCTTTAATAATATTACCACATCCACACGTCAATGAAGGTATCTGCTCAGTTGTAAAATCCATATAGGTTTTCCTCAGATGCCAGTAATTAGATATTGATGAGCCTCCAGCTTCTGACGGCAGCCATTTATTTTTCCCCTTGTCTTCCTAGAGCTTATACCATCTATTCATAGTCTCTTTTCATGCATGGGTATCTGCAATTCATATTCTTTTCCTCCACATTCTATTTGAGCTGAAAACATGTCTGTCAGCACTGACATTAATATGCACAAGATCCATCCGGCGCGGGGCCTGAAACTATCCATGATTTCCATCCGGTTTTCCCAGCATCTGCAGCTCACCACCATGCTTGGAAGTTCCAAGTGGGACAGATTTCAGATCCTGCCAACATCCTGGCACAGACATGGTGTGTTCTAGCGTGCCTCCAAGAGTGATGTGTAACCCTGGGTATCTGAAGGGTGGTGAGTGTCTGGTGGCCTTGTGCCACTTATTGTCAGTCTTGAGGTTTGGGTCAGATCCTGTAATGGCTGAATCACACTAGTAACAGTCCCTTTTAATAAGAAGTAGACTTTTAGGTTTTGCTTTCATGGAATTGTATGTGAATGCCTCATATGATCAAGAGAAAGAAGCTCTGCATGCCTATATTTAAATGCTGCAAGTAATTCCCGCTCACTCTAACTCTATCCAGATGTGGATACTCTGTGCCCATGTAAATTAGATGGCTTTCTTTCTTTTCAGCCTTGTTGAGAATCTGCACTCTGACTCACACCGAAAAAAAAAATGGAAAGAATGTGCGGCAACTACACACAAGACATGCTATTTTAATAGTACAAGCTCTGTTGACAGGAAAATCAGTGCTTTTGTGCTGCAAACAACAGCATTTGCATTTTGAGGGGCTAGACACTATGGCTCAGTAAGAACCCAGCCCAACGATGGCCTTTCATCCTGGATGTCAGCTATCCCCATAGTTGGATTTCTGGTTTGGGTTCTACGTATTCTTGACTAGGAGCCACATCTGTTCTCTGCCCCCAGCCTTGCTGCGGTGACTTTCTAAAAGAGAAGAATTATTCTGATATAATGGGCCCTCTGTAGTGCCTACAGCAGTTCCCATTCTATTCCTTTCTCTCAAGTAGTGAACTGCAGTCAGGCAAATGTAGGCACCCAAAACTCTGAACACAAAAAGCAATTCACATAGCCCATCGTGTTTTGTGTTCCACAGAGTGTCTCATTTAAAACACACCCCACTAAAGGCCCAATTCACTAAATTGAGCTCTTACACAATGGAAAAAATAAAGAAGCGAAGGAGGAAAGGCAACTCATCTCCTTTTTGCCACTCTTGAGTCATCTACTGATTGCATTTTGGAAAAGCTTATTCTGTGACTGACAGAATTAAATTAATCTTCAGTCCACCTTCACTCTAAACTCATCCCTCCTCCTTTGAGATGGCAGGAAGAAGAAGACCCATAGATGGTGGAGGCGTCTGGAGTACCAGAAGTAGTGACGCTGCCTTTTCATAGAATGGCATCGTAGCCGCTCTCTGAGGTTCACCCGAGCTCTGCTGGCAACCTACCCCCTCGCCCCCTTCTCAGGTTCTGCTCCAGTCACAGTCTAAGGCATCTGACAGGTGTGTTTATTTATCCTGAACTAAATGTGATGCTGAGAAATGAAATTCAGAATAAATAGAATAAATCACCACTGAGACTCATGTCATTGACCACAAATGCCTTAGAACAATTAAAACACATTACGCCAACCAAGTTCTGACCATTTACAAAGTGCTTTCTTAGGCAATATCACTTTTGATCCTTGCAGCTATTCTGGGAGGCAGGCAGGGAAAGTTTACTACTCAGGTTTTCCAGGTGAGAAAAATGAAACACAGATCTCAGCGCTCAGAACAAGAGGAATGGGGGGACTCAACTCTGGGCTTCTGGTTCCTAGCCCCAAATCCTTTTCACCACATTTGAACCAGAACCTCCAGACCCACTATCTCTACCAACTGATTGTCTAGCTTGTTAGTCTCCAAATGGTGGGAATTTTAGGCCCTGCACTGATTTGGAAACAGGACAACCAACTGTTCCAGTTTTCCTGGGATTTCATGCTACAGTTGGTCACCCTCATAGGCAGGACTTCCAGGACAAGGAGGGCCTGTTGTAGCCAAACTTCTCTTCAGTCAGCATTCACCATTCTTAGGCAATGTGTGCTATTTCCAAGGGCATTCAGAGAAAATGCTTTGAGGAAGATGAAGAAACCCAAAGGGCCTTATCTGATGAAACATGCAGGAATTCTTCAGCAGCCCTCTCCTATGATGCCAGACTGATTAAAAGAACAACAACTATGCTCCTCAGAGTGTGCCCAGCCCCAACAACTCTGAAACCATCTTTCCCAGGTGGCCAGAAAACAGCCCTCCCACCTGGCTGGACTGAAGCCCTGTGAAACTGTGCGACCACAGGGAGGGTGGCAGATTCAGTGAGAAGGAGAAAAATAAGAGACTTGTTTGTGACTTTTATCCCCAATGACCTTGAGCTCTTGGGAGTTGTTCGTTTTGATGATTGAGTTACTTCACCAAAGAGAAGTCTGATGTTGACATTTTTACATAATTTCTGTGCACTAGATGCCCTCCTGCTCAAAACAAAGCAGAGCCTCTATTCTCTATGCTTTTGATGCTAAAGCAAGCCAGGACCCTCACTGTATATCAGGCAAAATGTGGCAACATGTATCAAAGTCCCTAAAAATGTTCATAACCTTGGACCCAGAAATTTTCTTTGAGGAATTTTAGCTTACGAAAACAATTAAGGATACATAGAGTAATATTTAATAATAAGTTCACCATAGCAGGACTATCATCTTGTCATGCTACATTTATTACTGGAGGGTCAGGAAGGTCTGAGTATATTTGGAGCACTTGTAAGACTGGCTGTAAGAGAACTTGAACTGTGTTCACTGCTGGGGTTTAGAAAGAACAGGGCTTGTCTGGGGCACTGGTAGAATGGTACAGAAGTTCACATCCAGGTTGATAGTAGTAAAAGAAGTTAGTGAGTGGTTGAAAAGCACTCTAGGAAGCTGTTCAGCCAAGGGGAGAAAGCCAGACACATCAAGTTTTGCCTAGTAATAAAGGCTTGGGCCTTGGAGGAGTGTAGAGATGGTGAGGTAGAATGAAGGTTATTATCTAGCATCTCTCCCTATCCATGCCCTAGAGGCATCGCTAAGGCTTAATAAGAGGAAGGGCTAGAAGGGAAAACTGAAAGAGTAATGCGACACTCTGGGGCCCAAGGGATGCTGCCTTGGGAACCTTTTTAGAAAAGGCGAGTCACACCAATGAGAGTGCTGTTCTTCCCACTCTGCCACAAGATCCTGCCCAGCTTTGGCACCATGAGGGCCCCAAGCAGCCACTGGCCAAGAAATACTGTTCCTGGGAGGGAGAGCCAAGATGGCAGAGTAGATAAACGCTGTGCCTGCCTCCTTCCATGAACACATTAAAATTACATCTAAATTATAGAACAATAAACCATCTGAAGTCTGGCTGAACAGAAGCTTAATAACTAAGGATATAAGAAGAAGCCACATCTAGACTGGTAGGAGGAGCGGAGATGCAAAACAGGCCCCAAACCTCCATGTGGCAGTTGAGGATCAAAATGGATATTGCAGCTGCGAAGGTTCCCCCTGGAGGGGTGAGGGACCCCAATCCCACACCGGCCTACCCAGCCCAGAGTACTGGTGCCTGGAAGAGGAGCCCCCACAACACCTGGCTGTGGAAAACAGTGGGGATTCTGACCATCCAGGTGGGAGAGAAGGCTGTGGGAAACAGCCGTCTTCTTAAACGGCCCACACACAAACTCTTCTTACTCACAGGCACTCACCTTGGGCTTCAGTGGATAGACAGTGCCCCGGGGTTGGGTGTGGGGGGGCATGGGGAGGAAGAGGGGAGTGTCAAAGACATATAAGGAGCAGACTGGGGTGTGTAGCTTCAGAGTGAGGGCTGGAGAACAGTTGCCATTTTCCCTGTGAGGAGTCTTCTTCCAATGCAGCCAGCAGGCTGGCACCATCTTTCCTGTGTGGAGCCCTCCCCCACAGGCCAAATCTGAATCTGATTGGTCTGGCAAGCTCCGCTGCTCCATCTTGCTGACTCGCTGGGAACCACCTTATCCAACTCACCAAACACCAGAGGCACTTTCTTAGCAGCTGGGAGAATCCTTGAGGAAGGGAGAGAATCTGGTATTCCACCCTCTAAATTCACTGTTGAAGGAAAAGGAAATAGAGAGCTCAGTGAATTGGTGAAGATTCCACAATTCTTTAGTAACATCAGGCCATCTTCAACTTTCTTCCCCTTTTTTTCAGTTAGAAATTATAAATGCTACGCAACAAGAGTAAATAATTAAAATTGTAAGAATCACACTGTAGGAAAGTTGCCTGGCCTTCAGAACACCCCTCTTCATAATCACAACCAGGTAGTGATGCAGTGTGTGGGACCCACAGGAGAGAGATCTGTGGGACTCTACTTCCAAGATATAGCAATAGGCATGATATAGGAAAACAGGGATAGTAGATTGTTTTCAGAAATATTGGGTTAACCAGTTTTAAGTGATTTCTGACTGCTAATATGTTGGTGAATTTACATCTCAACCACAGAAACTTTACTCATCTTGTAGAATTAATGTTGTACAGATGTAATTTGGTAATGTTGGGGTAGAAGGGCCACTACCTAAGGCAAAATCCATTATTTATTCTGAACAACAACACCTAGATTGTTCATCACTGTGGTCTTCAGTTCAGTACCCTGAGTTCTTCCTGAGATAGTTAAAAATTCTACTCAGTCTGTTATTTTGTGACACCTGAAACTAATAATAAAAAGAAAGAAAACACAGCAATGAAAATAAATTCATAAATAAAAATTCTACAGGAATGTTTGTGTACAGTAATCTTCAATTTAGGAACCACATATCTATTTATTTTCATTTTGCTAATTTTCTTGTTCCATCATCTGTAATTCAAAAAAAATTTTTTTGCACTGTAAAAGATACAGTGAAATATCTTTCTAAAATTCTAGCCTTATTTTGGTCATAACTTTCTCTCTTGATAAGCTATTTAGAACTATGCCAAATAAGGCCCAAAAAAATCAGTAATGACTGACAGAGGATCCTAGGCAGGAAACCTATCAAACAACCTCGATTTGAACAATATCTGTTCAATCACTTCTAAAATGAGAGGACTGCAAAAAATAGCACTGTATTATTGATTTTCTGTTTTGGGTTGCTTTTATATTAAAAAAATAGATTTCTTTGTCAAACTGAACTTTGAAAAGGCGAGTCACTAAGGTGAACTATGGCACCTTTAGACATCACTTTATAGAGAAGTAGTGGCAAATTAAATATAATCTTGTGGACAGACCTTGCTATGAATGGGCTGTTTTCTTAGCAGTTCCTAAACATACAAAAATGAAATAGACTAAAAATTGGCTAAATTATCATTAGGTTCTGCAGAGCCAACACCTAAATCTAGATACAAAGAAAAGTCAAGGCCAAGGTAAAAGTCATATATGTACAAGGAAGACAAACTTGGTCAAGAATAAAATGTGAGTGTCACTGAGGTCGCTCCACGGCAAAAATTTTTCTTCGTTTCAAACCTACTGGGTTGTTGGAAAGGTCATGACATATTTTTTTCCTATGTTTTTCATTGAAAAAATGTGTCATGACTTTTCTGGCAACCCAATATTTCTAGGTATGGGAATATTCGTGATGAATGTGACTAAATATATATTTATAGCAGCCTTTCCAAAGTTCTTTAAAGTCATCCACGCTGTCAGAAGTGTGTCATTCCTAGCAAAGAAATTTAAAACTTAGAACATACACTCTTTTAAGTAAAATATTTTTTCCCCTGACAGAAAATACTACAATACTGACTCCCAAACTAAATTGCCAATTAGTGGTCGTATAGCAAGAACCCAAGGCCAGTGAACCCAATGGCCACAAAGAGGACTGACACATGAGTATTTGTATTCGGGTATGTGCGTAAAACATACTTGAGATTAAACTCTGGCACACCCATAGTAAGGAAAAACAAGTAACAAACTACTTCAATGTATGTATCTACTTCCAAATGCATTTTTAAAAATTTTTGTTTTGTGTTCCTTAAACAACACTTCCTGTGGTCTTGCCATCCTTAGGGTCACTAGTAGGAGAATATTGGTTTTTGTGATTTACTAACCTTCTATTTCATAAGCAGGAGCTCCTCCTAGCAAATACTTTCTCAAGAGGCCATAATTAAAGAAATATTTATCCTTGAAAGGAGAAACGTCAATAACAGCATAATTAATTAATTTCTTAAATTCATCTCTCCTGCTGTGAAAGTGAATCTGTGTTTGCTTTGTAGAAAGGGCTTTGATTTGGCCCAGCGCCAGGGCAGAGTCTGCACTGCATAGTGGGGGGCGGAAGTGGTGGCTCTAAAAACTATAGGATGGAATAATAGCTGTAATGGAAGAGAGCACTCAGAAGAGAAAAAGAAGGGGGCTTAAGTCCAATCCACATTGGGGTCCCTTTCCATAGTAACAGAATTTTTTTTTAATTTACTAAAAAAATGACAATGCTACTTTATAGCAGATATTTCATATAAGATAAGGTGTGTGCATGTGTGGGATTTTGAGACACACACACACACACACACACACACACACACACACACACACCATCAGAAGGACATAGAGAGAGGAAGCAGAGTAAGAAAAACTGCCAATAATTCTGGCAAATCCTCCTAAATTAAAAAAAAAAATCAGGGATAATAAAGGAATGAACCTTCACAGCAAAGATGGGCAGGGGAGGTTTGGGGATCCAGCTGAGATGGTTTGAGCAGGAAGAACTTCAAGCAAGTCCTCAGACCTTAGGCTGTCAGACTCAGGAGAGCAGATTAGGCGTCAGCCATGATGACACAGGGCACAGGAGTGAAGGTAGTAAAATGGGGACGGGCAGTGGGCTCTTCTGTGGGGAACCTGGAGGGCGGGCTCACCTGAGAGTGACCCACGGGGCCTGCTAAGATGTTTACCTGCCATGGGAGGAACATGAAAAGGGCCATGGTTTAGCAAGTAAATATGAGCCCATATGAACACAAAGGGACTGAAATACGGGCAGGAGAGAGAGCAAAAAAAGCAGGAAATAGGCCTGGCGTTGAGAACAAAAGCTACATTTGGAGGGAAGGGGCCCAAGCATTCTCATTTGTGAGCACCCTGGACATTTGAAGCCAGTTAATCATTCCTGAAATTCTTGATCCTGGTGGCCTTCTCCAGAGGAAGATAGGACCTGTCCTCATCTGGATGGGTAACAATCTCCCTTGTTGCACATTTTATTTGCTATGATACAGTGCCTTAGGCCTTTGTCTTCCATTAAACTGCAGCATTAAAATTATGTAAGATTTTAGGGTACTTTCACTCAAACAAGGGCAAGACAAAAGCCACAATTATGGTGTTTAGGTAACAGATACATTTCAAAACAAAATATAAGTCATGCCCTTGCGTTTTGCAAAAGCAATTCTATTGAAACATAAAGACGTTTACACAGTCTTTATCACTCTGCAGGATGTTTTCATTTTGTTTGGTCCATGTCCCAAATTGTATTTTGTTTTAGACTTCTGCTCGTTTTCTTTTGTTTGTGAAGAGCTCTGTCAGGCTGAGTCTCAATTTCCTCAAACATTCTGATTCAAAATGAATTATTGATTAGAGAAAAAGTAATGCTATCATCTGGGTGCCTTGTTTTCTTCCTTGGTTCCAGCTGTGTGCTCACCACGAGCTCTTTCTAACCTTCTATTGAAAAACAAATGTGTCAAATCAAAAGCAGGACAGAATAGAGAACTTGGATCTGCGGGGTTGAAAGGGAAATGGTAAAGCTGTAGAGCTGATGGCACCCTAGCAAGATGGTGTTGTAAGAGGAATCGGCAGTGGCCGTCAGAAAGGTTCTCTGATGTCAGAGGCTTACATGGTGATGGCTGGTAAAGGATTGGTATCATCAGAGGTTTTGATGGGTGGAAGTCAAAAGGGGCTAAAAGAGGAATCAAAAGCACAACATCTGACTGTAAACACTTTGACTATGTGAAACAGTACGAAAAAAAGTCACTTATATTGCAAGCTGGATAAACTTGGATAAACCTGAGACGCTCTTAAACCGAGTCACACACCAGGGCAAAGGTGACTAGAATCTGTCTTTGGAAAGAAGCAGGAAGCATCCAGGAAGAAACTTAAGGCTGAGGAGTTTTTCCCTTGTGTACAATAAGCTCCCCCAAGGAAACAGACATTCTTCATTAAAGAGGCAGTCCAGAAATGAAACGAAGTGTTCACAGATTTTAAAACTATTTAAACAGCCCTCAGAAGCCCCCATCGGCATGGTACTTCCTGCCTCAAGAGTGTTGCAGGGTCAGGGATTAGACTTCCTACCTCAGAGGGCAGCATTCTCTGTGCCAGACAGCAGTTTTCCATCCAAGGTGGTGCACAGAGAAGAGAAAAACAGCAGCCAGGTGTCATCCAAGTAGTTTTCATCCCAGAAGCAAAGTGGCTGTATGTCCCACTGATACGAAATAAAGGAGAAAACAGTTTGGATGCTTCCTTACCAAAGATTTGGGAAAAGCATTTCTCCCCAGTAAGGATACCAGTGATATGTCAAATACCACTGATGTCAAGGACTCAGATCTTAGCAATGATCTCCAAGATCCTGTAGTCAAAAATGCCCATGGTCCAGTGCTGTCAGGAAGAGCAGCATAAGAAGCTGTGAAGGTCCTAAAGCCCACTGTGGTCTGGAAAGGGGGCCAGCTAGGAAGGCCAAGTTAGGAAGATGAAGGTAGGGAGTATACTCTGATGTGGCCCTATAAAATAATCCTAGACATAGTATTAATCTCATATGTTTCTGAAACCTTTGCAGTGTCCAACACACTTCATAGGCATTATCCCATGTAATTCTGGAATTGGAGGGCCTGTCTTCAGCTTCAGGCCTCACAGTTCTTAGCCTTGGTGGTCTTGGGCCAGTCACCTCTATGAGCTGAAGTATCCTCATCTATGACATGGGGATAACAAAACTACTAACTTCCAAGCATTAATGTCAGGATTAAATGAGAAGTATGTGAAAAGCCCTTCGCATGGTGCCTGAAAAAACAGTAAGCACTCAATACATTTTACTCACCTTTTTAAATGATTGGTAAACCTCACGCTAACTCTATGAGGTACCCAGGGCAGGCATTACCATCCCCCATGTTACAGGTGAAGAAACTAACATTCAGAAAGGAACTTGCCTAACAGCGCACAAGTGTAGGCACTCAGAGAAAGGGACTAGAAATTGTATTGCACAATCAAAAACAAGAGTGCTCTGGTGTTGTGTGGCCAGGTATTTGCACCCCGTTGCAGCTGGAAAAGAGTCAGAGGAGCAAATGAGTTTCAGATTTTTAAACCAAAGGAAAATTTGACAGAAAGCCTTCTAGCGTTCGCTTTGCATCTCAGAAGCAGAACCATTCTGATTCCCGCTCAGAAAGACAAGCTGTATGGTCAGGAGGATCTCAGGAGACAGTAGCGTCCAAGAGGGGAAGGGAAGGGTGTTGCCAATGGAAGAAAGACATGGCACGGAAGCCTGGATGCACTCATTCACACACATGGTATTTGGTGGAGACTTCCTCCCATGAGCCAGCAGGGCCAAGTGCATGTGGCTGCCCTTTGGTCACATCTCTCAGCTCAGACCGTAAAACATCAACTTTCTGGAATCCCCATGGACTGACTCATTGTAGAGAGAGCTGAGGACTTATTCCTTCAGGCGCCCAAAACTTTTTAAAACATTACTATTAGCCATTGTAATGAAAATGTGTTAATGGATCACAGATATCTCTGGCTTTTTAAGCAGAGTACATTGAGTATAACTTTCCTTGACAACTCAAGGACATCTTCTTGGACATCCATTACTAGACTGGGCCCTGTACACTCATCCTCTTGGGATATTTTGATGCATGTTAGAAAGGGGTTTCCACTGAACTAAATGGTTTCAGATTACTGGTATTTCTCAGTACTTCTCTGTACTTCTTATAATATTATTTTTGTCTTGTATCTTACCACGAGTGCTGTCTTTTCTCTTGCCTGCCTATGTCTGGCTCTTGTTTTCTCTAAACCCCTTTAACTTGCCTTGTCTTACCTACCATAGACAGCCAAGCTTTGTAAAGTAGGTTGTAAAATAAGTACAAATAGCACCTCTAAAAGTTAATTTTATGATACATAAATTATATCTCAATAAATCTATTTTTAATTGAATTGCACACTATAAAAATCTTACAAAAGGTGAGATATCATGTCACTGTTTATTTTGATGCTAACCTATTTCACTCTTTTATATAAAAATTAAAAAGCACAAATAGGTTCTGAGTGAAGACTTAGAATTCTTCTATAAGTAATATGCCTAACTAAGAGCTAAGGTATGGTCTTTGAAACATCTATTTTTGTTTATTTGACTTTTTTTGTTTAGTTCTTAATCTAAAGTAAATTTTAGTAAGTTGTACTATGACTGTAGATTCTTTGATTAAAACCACCCCCCTTATCCTCTGTTCATTCATTTGGTATTTTTAGATGACCTACTATGTGCTGGGCCTTAGAAATAAACATAAATCTCTAAGTAACTTAGGTCTTCCTTGTGTGGACTTTGGGTGTGTATCTTTAGGAGGAATGAGTTTTGATGCTTCCTTGATTTGTGTTCCCATGACAACTCCATGACCCTGAATCTAATTAGTCCCCAGGGAAGGATCAGAGCCAACCAACTAGAAGACCAGCCCATTGCTAGAAAGCTGGACCATGAAGTAGGGATCCTTGATCAGAAGAGAATCCTGAGAAGTGAACAGAGAGGCACTTTCAGTTGTTGCATTCTCTAGTGCTTTCCCATGGATCATCTAGAACTTCATTATTCAAAGTATGGTTACTCAGACCAGCAGCATCAGTATCACATGGTAGCTTATTAAAAATACAGAATCTTAGGCTCCACTCAAGGCCTATTATATTAGACTAAGCTTTTTAAAAAGTTGCTCAAGTGATTTATGTGCTCATTAAAGTTTGAAAAGCACTGAGCTAGATAATACTGTACATATGTATCCATGAAATACCTGGCACTTTACCCACTGCAATAATCACATTTTTCAGAGTGCTTAGGTGAATGATGCCAAATACAAGCGGCCATCATTTAACACAGAGGCACATCCCACTGGTCAGTAGTCAGAGATGGTCTTCATGAAGCCAAGCAGATGTTTAGCATATTCGTTGAGCAGACAGAGACCACTGCTGTTCTCTTAACTATGCCTGTCAGGTTCAATAACTCTTCTCCAATGACGCATCTCTTCATACACATGTGCTGTAATTTTCTTTAAAGACCAGCTTGTCAGCAGCATTCAAAGCTGGATATTTTTCCTTTGTTGCAAATCTTTATCCATATTCCTGGAAACACCCTCCAGCTCAAATTCAACTCTAGCCTTCCTGACACCATTTCATTCATCTACTCATTCATATGAAAAGTACATACTTACTGAGTGCTTACTATCTTTTGCATTTTCCATTCAATGACCACCATGTAAACATTTGCATCCCTCCTATGCGAACTAGCTTGCTTGCTTTCCTTTAACACTTAGTTTTACATCTTACATAAGACTGAAAACTTATTTTTAAAGTACTAAATATGGTTTCTATCCTTAAAAAGCTAATATTATAATTGAGCAGGCACGATATATAATTTTGAAGTAGCTGGAGAACAAATTTTCAAGACTACACAGGGAGGACATGTGCCATACCAGAACAAGCACGGGACAAGCATGAGTCAGGAGATCGGGGACCAGGTTCTGGTTCCTCTGTTAACCTTCTTTAGGCTCTTAGATAAACCTTTTTGCTCCTCTACAATTTTCTCAACTACTAAAAAAATTATTTAAAAAAAAAAAAAGGTGTTAGAAAAAATTCTCGTTGTCTCCAATACCCAACTGCCCAGCGATGGATCCTAAACTACATACATAAATGCTAATGGAATTCAGGTGAGAAAATAAGCAGCATGGGGTTGATTAAGGAGACTGTATATTATTATGGTTAACAGCACTGGCTTTGATATCAGACAAATTTAGGTTCAAAACCCTGATGGAGTATAAGCTAAATACACTTGAGGCTTTTGACAAGTCACTCAATCTCTTTGATCCTTGTTTTTCTCATTTGTAAAGTGAAGATAGTAATAGTGCCTATCTCAGAATCCTCATGAGGATTAAACAGAATAATTCATGTAAAACCCTTAGCATGGTGCCTGATGTAAAGGATGTGCTAAATAGCTGATGATGATGGTGTTGACGGTGATGGTAGTGGTATCTTCAGGAAGGTCTTTCTGGACCACACAGGACTTCCCAGTAAGGATAAACTTCAGCTCTAAATTGGAGAAACTAGCAGGATATATGGGATTAACTACAAAGGAATATACCAGCTGGCAGCAGAGGGACAGAAGGAAGGTATGATAAGGGGTAGGGAAGGTAGGAATGCTGGTAAATTGAAGGACAGCTCTGTTGCCCAGAATGGATAGGGAAGGAAAGACATAGCTTGACAGAAAGAGCTGACATGGTGAAGCAGTGCTGGAGTAGTGTCTCTGGTATCTCTGTGAAGGTGATGAGGAGTTGAGAGACTGAAGGAAGGGAGGCGAGCCAGGTGCCTACTGGGTAGTCACTCCTGGGTAAAATGCTGAGAGCTGGACAATAGGGCAAAAAAATCAGGAAGAAAAAGCGATCCTCTGGAGTTCCCCAAAAATCTCTTCAAGATTCTTCCCAAGAAATTCCTCTTGGTCTCATGCAACTATGCATGGTTAGTATTTCTTCCCATTCCAATCAAAACTGGAGGAAACAAGTGACCGTGCCTATGTGTGTGAAGCTATGCAAGGAGTTGAGATCACATCCTGTCTGTGAGCTCTGACTCAGAGACTCCCATAAGAAGATATTGAGGGTTACTAAGCGGGCCATGTCACTTCAGCCTGGCTTTAGTCAGAGCTCTTGTTAGATAAGAACAGGACCCAAGCCCTCGAGGCATGGCAAGGCCTCTGCAGCACCATGTGGTTGTCGTCACTGAGCCTAAACAATAAGCTGGGCACTTGACAGGCTGTGCCCACCCTGGTCTCCTTCATAGCCTGCACCCTAGGGCTGTCCAGGAAGAACAGAGACCACCCCGGACATGGCCATGGAAGGCCACCACTGTTTCCTGTAGACGCCCCCATGGTGGAAGCAGGAAAGAGCTTTGCCTAATTACAGACCGCACTGGCCAGAACTTTGCCCCTCTGTTTATCACTAGTTATTCTGTGGCATGCTTCACTTGGACTTGGTGCATCTGGAGTATAAGCTCTTCTCCACAGCTTCCTAGACAGCAAACATTGCTCAGGCCCCACACTATAAACAAAGGAACTATATGATATACAGAGAGGTGCCTAGTGAGGTGGGACATCATCACCTTGACATATACACACACTCTCCCACATGCCCACCACTGGAGTCTAGCATGACTTCATTGTCCACAAGCTCAGGAACCTTCTGCCAGAAAAAAAGATGTGATGGGAGATAGAAACAAGCTTTCAAAGCAGGACATGTGGCCATGTCCCCATGACAATAACCAGGTGGAGAATAGAAGCAAATATATAAGCAAAGAACAGAATGGTTTCTTTGAGGCCATCCCAGGAAGCCTCTTTTCCAACCTTTTTTACTTGTCCCTTAACTCATATATTCGGCGAGCAAGATGGTGTTGTCAGAGCCTGAGGATCTATAGAAATGCCTGAAGAGCTCCTCAAGGGGTGTGGTAAGGTCCATAGGGGCCATCCTATCTGTCTTATGAATTGTGCTTTGTGTAAGGTGGCAGAAGCAGAAGGTGGCCGCCGAGAAGTACCGAGGCATCCCCTCCTCTAATGCATCTGGGTTTGAATGTTTGCAAGGTATGCACAGTACTTGGAACTGTAGGTCCAAAAATGGGTAAGATCCAGGGTCAGCCGAGTGGCGCATTGGTTAAGAGTTGGCTTGGGACGCCAGCTCTGAGCAGCAGGGCCCCGGTTCAGATCCCACATGAGGGCCAGTGATGCTGCGCCCTCTACAGCTAAGATGGTGAACAACAGCTCAACCTGGGGCTGGGCTGCCGTGAGTTGCCAGCAATGGCGTAGGCTGCAGCACCTGATGCAATGGGCTGCCGTGAGCTACCCTGAGTGGCAGGCAGCCAGCATGAGCTGCCATGGGCCGCCATGAGTGGCGGTCCAATGGCTGGTGAGCGACTGCCTCACCCGGGAAGAGTACAATGATAATACCAACATGGGCCAGTAAAGCGACGTCCTCCACAACTAGACAGAACAACAAAAGGACAGCAGCTTGTCTGTTCACCTTCTCAGATTCCCCAACACTGTTCCCCTCCCCCAATTCTTCAATAAAATATTTTTTTTTAAAATGGGTAAGATCCAGACCTTGCCCTCAAAAAAAACCAAAAACAATATAAAGACAAACAAGGGCTGGTCAAGTGGCGCGTTGGTTAAGAGCTGGCTTGGGACGCCAGCTCTGAGCAGCAGGGCCCCAGTTCCGATCCCACATGAAGGCCAGTGACACTGCCCTCTAACAGCTAAGATGGTGAACAACAGCTTGAACTGGAGCTGGGCTGCCGTGAGTCGCCGGTGACGGCATAGGCTGCAGCCCCTGCTGCAGTGGGCTGCCATAAGCTACCGTGTGTGGCCAGCAGCCAGCATGAGTGGCTGGCAGCTGGTGGGAGCTGCCAACAGCTGCTGTGAGCTGGCAATGATCTGCCTCACCCGGGAAGAGAGCAATGACCACAATACCAACATGAGCCAGTGAAGCAACGTCCTCCACAACTAGACTGAAGAACAAAAGGACAGCAACCTGTCTGTTCCCCTTCCCCTGATTCCCCAGCGCTGTTTCTCTTCCTCAATTTCCCCCAATAAAAAAATCTTTAAAAAAAAAAGAGAAACAATAAACCTTCATAATCTACAGGGAGGCTGATACATGAACAAGTGAGTTTAGAGCGCAGACTCTACGCCAGGCTATGTAGGCTCTAAGACTTGTGACCACAGACAACTTACTTAAACTTTCTATGCTTGTGTTTTCTCACATATAAAATGGGCATAATAATTGTACTTATCTAATTGGTAGTATGAGGATTTAATGAGTTAATATATCTAAGAGCCTGACACGTGTAAGCATTGTGCAAATGTTTAAAAAAAAGAACAATTAAGAGGTGAGTACATTCCTGCACCAAGGGCTAGGGGTGCTCAGAAGACAGAGTAATTGATTCTGTCTGGGGAGTCTCTTAAGGCCCAAAGAAGGTGACATTTGTTCTGGATTTCAAAGTTCGCCAGACGGAAGAGCAATAGAAGGGGTTTTGGAAACGACATTGGCAAAGTTCTTATAGAGCATGTCTTTTGATTTGAGACCAATTCCAAGTAAGTCTTAGAAAGCTACCAACATTAGATGAGGCTTGGCGGAACAATTCACAAGGTATCTTGCAGCAAAAATAATAAAATTAGAAGATCTCGGGACAGTGATGGGCAGGTAAGTATTTAACCTACTGGGAGGTGAGGGAGGCCTGGTTTATAGCCTTTGCCCACTTGTGTGATATAAATACTCCCACCATAGTTGATTTATCAGTGATGTCAATGGGCTTACAGCATTCCTGAAAATTCCTCTCCAAAGCAGGATCTGGCCTACCACTACGTCAGACGCACTCAGAAATACAGGGCATGGGTCCCCCTTACTCGGCGCACAGGACAATGGAGAGGACAGATCTGACACCCTGCTCAGAGCACACGTAAGGCAGAAGTCTGTGGGAGTGGCTGAGACTTCCTCCTAAATGAACCTCACGACTACAGACCTGGCACGGTTTTATTTCCCAGAAACAGAATCCACCCTGACTACCTGACTAGTTTAGTCAGGAGGTGGGTATTTTGAATTTTATTTTATTAAAGGCTGACAAAAAAGACTTGGAGTGTTAGAGGAGCAGATCAAGGTTAGGGGCTTTGAGCAGCAATATCCAAGACCAGGATGAGAAAAACCTAAGCACTAAAAGGCAGGAACGCCACTAAATTCCTGTCACCTCAGGGCCCGTCATCATTATTTCCACCAGCACCAAAGCGGCTTCTGCATTTAGAATTGCAGCCTCTGCTGCCGCTTCCACAGAATGCCAGACACACTGAAGCAAAAAGGAAAGACTTTCCCCCACACCAAGCCCATTCGTTCCTGTGTTGCCTCCCCTCCAAAAGGATGGCTTGCCTGGGAGTCATGCCGGCCTCCTAGCTGCACTGGAGCCTGGCTGTGAACTCTGTGGCTATTGAGGTAATAAGACTCACGACACAGACATTTCCCGGAATCAGAAAGACAGTTACAAAATATGGAAGGCAAGCATCGTCCACAAATTACACTGCAATTACCTTTCAGTCCTTTTCTGCCTTGTACAGAACGGTGTTCCCTGGAACCCATCCCATTCCTTAACTTCTTTCTACAAATAAAAATGTCACCTGCCAGGGGAGGAATCTTACACGTTACAGCTAAGTTCTCATCTTTGCAGACAATACAGAGTGAGGTATATCCCACTGTTTCTACATAATCTCACCGAAAAAGAAAATGTATCACAAATTCTAGTGTTGTGTAGTAAACACAGCTGTGCTTTGGAATCAGACAGGCCTGCTTGCCTCGCCTCTCTGTGCCTCCGTTTTGTCATTTGTGAACTGGGGACGGTAATAATAATAATACCCTACCTTATTGGTTGTGGTGAGGGTTCAATTACATCTGTTACATAGCAGAACCTGTATTATAGTGGAGCTCAAAACCTGTTCAAATTTTCTGTGAAAGGCATTATGGCACAGTGGAAAGAGTTCAAATTTTGGAGTCAGACAGACCAAGTGATAGATGTGACTTGAGCCCCTGTTTTCTTCTCTGTAAAATAAAAATAAAAATAATTCCTGTTTTACTGGACTGGGCTGTTATGAAGATTAAAAATAATGTACCATGTGTAGCAGAAGATACAGCTTATAATAATTGCTCAATAAATGATAGTCATTATTAATATCATGACTATCATTTATGCCATTATACAGCATGGCCTAAGTGAGACTATTAGCTATGCCCAACTAGGTTGGCTTCTCAGAAACTAGTAGGCATCTCCGTTAAGAACTTAAGAAACAGCAAAGAGTTCTGTATATTTTTTTATCATCACTTGTATCGTGCATTATGGTTTACAAAACATATTCGTGATCTCTTATGCACCCATGTGAGGCGAGCAGAGCAACTCCATAAGTATTAGGGCACTGCTTTGCCTCACAGTTGGAAGAGTCTGCCTCAGAGAGGTTAAGTCACTTGTCTAGGTCACAGAGCAAATCAGCGATAGAGCCAAAGGCAAAATGGAGGTCTTCTAGCTTTCTGTGGAGAGTTCTTTCCACCACTTCATTCTGTATGTGAGTATATCTTTATTAGTTTACGCTTCCATTTATTCAATAAACATAAACATTTAATACCTTTTTTATGTCAGCCACTATACTAAATAGATTCTATTGATCCAAAGATGAATAAAAGAAAGTTACTTGCCCCCTAACCAAGATAATTTAAGAAAGCGCCCCATCCCACCCCCTCACCCACCCCAAGGAATTTAATAGAAAATACTTTTACCAGTTATATGGCTCAAAATGTTTTTTAAAATTGTATTTGGAAATAAAATGATCAAATTTAAAACGGGACAACTGCTTTCACTTGAGCCATAGCATATAAAATTAATAACATTAAAAAGTAATATTAAAATCACTAATGTGAGTTTTTCAAAAGAATTACTTTTCAACTGCTAAAAGTTGTTTTAGTTTTCAAATGAACTTCACTGTTAATAAGACCAGCCAGTTTGTCAAAAGGAATATAAACAGGATGCCAATACATACTATTTATAACACACAAATTCAAATAAAAATCTCCTAGCCTTTTTCGGGTCTGGGTCTCCTTAGACAACTTTCTCTCTAGCTTTGCTTTGACCTCAGCCACTGTGAGAAGATACAAAACACTATGGGTTCCAGAATGTTCTGTCCTTGGAAGATCTCTATTCAAAGTTTTGGACCAAATGTCCCATTAATTCCCCTCTGGCTAAGGCACTTTGGGGTCAGCTGAACTTGGGGTCTACAGGGATTACAGAAAAGGGACTGGGTGCAGAGTTCACGCCAAGGCTACATGTTTCAGAAACTTGGGATAAAGCCAGGTTCTGCTACAGGGATTTAGAAGGAATTAGCTCAGGGAAGCTTTTCCTAAATAAAAGAATTCTGAAGTCAACATTGTTGTTCTTTTATTACCAATAATAATAGCAGCTAACGCTTAATGAGAAACCAGTATGTGCTGAGCACTTTACGTACACTATTTCTAATCCTTACAAATAATCATGCTGCAAGGCAGTATAATTCCTATTTTACATATGACACAATCGAAGTTCAGAAAATAATTTTTCCAAGGTCCCATAATAAGCGGCAGACATGACATTTAAAACCAAGATCTGCTTTATTCCTCCTTCCTCTTTATCTCTTCTACCTCATCCAACATCTTCCCCCAAAGCAACAAAACTAGCCCTCAAGTATTTATGCTTGTACAGACAACTTCAATTGTTGGTCTAAACATATTTGCTAATTATCACCTACACACCCAGCACTATATTAGGCACTGAGGAATTGTGAAGAATTCTTGGTTTTGGCTTATTTCTTAACTTGGGAAAATTTTGCATCTTTGTATCCTGTTCCCACATGTGTTAGTGATCTATTTCTCTAGCCACTAGACGTAATACAAAAGTCGGAAGCTTCTTTTTAAGGCTTGGGGAGAGCTAAATGAAAGATTTGGTGCGGTCAAAAATCACAATGCTATTAATAGCCCATTTGAATCTCATAGATCTCAAACAAGTTAATTTATGTCAGAGTGACAATTTTAGAAAGTATCTCATCAAGAAATTGGAGCCACTGCATGTGTATTATATTTTTAAAGAAATATTAAACCTTCACCTACTTTACTTAACATTGCAAAGATTCTTGTTGGACTTCCTGTGGAGAAAACCCTGAGAACCTTTGCCAGAATTGGCTGTAAATTCATCCTATCGTGAATAGGTCAGTTGAATTGTGTTGTTCAGCGATCCTCAAGCAGAGGGTGAGTGGTAGAAGGCAACAATTTTGGGGTGCAGGAAAAAGAACAGTATTTTGTAAAAGCACATTTAGTAGGATGTTATATTTAGAAAATGAAATGCATGTCTTTCATAATACTACAAGCTTTGAAAGTTCTTGACTGTTTCTGTGCTGGTGGGTCACTAACATAAAAATGTTGGGCTGAGAAATGCTGTTCTCTATATATAAGATGATTGGGGATACACTGGCTTACCCCTCAGCCTTAGCTCCATAGCCAAGTTCTCAAATCTATACAAAGACTTGTACTGTCTGCAAAACCCTAAGTCATCATTTTAGTGACTGGGTTTCAGGTATTTGTTTCATTCTTTCATCTTGCTCACTTAAAGGAAAAAATAAACCAAGGTTTTCTTCTCCCTAAATGACTTGGGAGGGAGAAAAATATGAATAAGTTACGTTCTGATGGGTTGTTGAAGACCCTACACATCCTGGGAAGCAAAAGGCATAGGGCACACACACTTAATAAAGCAAGAATGTCTGATACGTCTACCTCTGATTTCACATAACTGAAAATAAGTCCTAGCCATCTACTGCACATGTGCTTTCCTCCCTGCTACTCTCCACCCTCCTTCATCACTCAGGAAGGAAGTTTCAATTGGCCAACTCCTCATCTTTTAAAAATTCTTATTCACCAGTTCTTTTAGAGCCTTAGAGGAATTAGAATACTTTAATAGTTTAAAACTAGTTTGTGAGACTAACGGCAAAAATTAATAATTTACTGGAACTAAGGAAGGAAGGAAGGAAGGAAAAAAGGAAGGGAGGGAGGGAGGGATAGACAGCAAGGGCCACATGACTGGCAAGGCGTGTAAGTCTATCTTTCTGAAGGCAACGGGCAATGATCAGGGTTCATACCAGCAAAAAGATACGGTAAGTGATCAAAAGTTAAGACAGGGTGTATCAATGTGGGTGGAGACCATTAAACTCAGACCTTGTGTTTAGGAGGGGAATTAACATTTGACATTTTTACCAGTATTAATGCATTAGATAAGCAATTTCAATAAATTATAATATTTTGGATTCCCTTTTCAATTTCTTGTTAATATTTTAATATATCAGGACCTCTGAGAGGCCCCGGTTAAGGCCATTAGGTGGAAGTTGGGGGTATAATGGTACCAAAGAAATATACACCATTCAGGAGCCAAATAGAAATCACAAAGCAGTTCCTGACCACAGAAGAAAAATAGCTCCTGGGAGAGATGGACGGTCCACTGATTCCTGCATAATTTTAAGCACGGCTGTCTTTTTTGTGTGTTTTATATATCATTAATCTACCTAACATTTCATTTGAAAAAAAATATTTCTACCACTGAAAAAAAATGTTTTTTTAAATAATAGATGAATACCATTACAACAGAACAACTTTCCTTTTGAGAACCATTTTGAAAACTGGATAGTATATTAAAGTGAAACATTCTATAAAAACTATTAAGAACAAAGAAAATAGTCAGGAATTCTTAGGACAACATCTAGGAAAAGACAGAACCCAGAGAGCTAAACCCAACATTCAAAGTTGCTTTGTCCTAAAGGCATTTGCCAGTATAAAGTAAAAGCTATAAATCTAAGTTGCAGTTGTGGTGGATTGTGGGTAAGCTAGATAAAAGTCAACGTGCAGAGCTCCCCTTATGCACTGTTGGTGGAAATGTAAGTTCATACAGCCACTATGTATGGAGTAATTCTCAAAAAATTCAAAATAGAACTACCATATCATCAGGCAATCCCTCTACTGAATACACTCATATATCCAAAGGAAATGAACTCTATCTCTAAGAGAGACCTGCACTCCCATATTAATTGCAGTATTATACACAATAGCCAACATATGGAAACAACCTATGATATCATTTTAAAAATAGAAAACCTAAAAGAAAGCGCATTTAAATCATTAGAATTAATAACAGAATATAAAACCAATATACAAAAATCAATTGTATTATGATAGGCCACCAATAAAAAACTAGAATGTAAACATTTTTTAAAGATACCATTTATAAGAGCATAAAAAGCATCAATTTCCTTAGAATAAATCTAGCAAAAGATGTGTGAGGCTACTATGAAGAAAACTAGAAATTCTTATTGAGAGTCATTAAAGAAAGAGATGTCCCATGTTCATGAGTGAGAAAACTTAGCATTGCAAAAAGGTCAGTTTCCATACTGTTCTAAAAGTCATTATAATTCTACTCAAAGTCTCAACAAGTTATTTTTGTGGGATTGACCAGCTGATTTCTGAAATGTATATGGAAATGCAAAGGGAAAAGAAGAGCAAAACAATCTTGAAGAAGAAAGAAAAGTAAGAGAATTAGTTCTGCCAGATACCAAGCCTTATTTTATAGCTATAGTAACTAAGACAGTATAGTATTGGCCCAAGAATAGATAAATAAAACAGAACTCAGAAACAGACACATGCGTATATAGATTTGGAGCATGAGAGGTGGCTCTGCAGACTAGCGGGGAAAGGATCATTTTTTCAATAAGTTGTAATGGGACAATTGGGTATTCATGGAGAAAAAAAGCCAATGGACACTTACTTACATTACATGTACAAATCAACTCCAGGGGGATTAAAGAGCTAAATGTGAAAGACAAAACTATAAATATTTTAGAAGAAAATAGAAGAGATTTTCATGACCTAGGGGTAGAGAATGATTTATTGAATAAGATATGAAAAGCAATACCCATATTAAAAATGATTGATAAATTTGACTGCATTAAAATTAAGAATTTCAGCTTATCATAAGACATCATATTGCAAGTGAAAAGACCAAGCTACAGGAAGATAGAAATTATTTAAAAGACTTGTAACTCAGAATAGGTAAGGAATACCTACAAATCAAGTGTAAAAAGACAGAAAACTAAAATACAAAATGGACAAAAGACTTTCATCGACAGACATTTTACAAAGAGTGACTCCAAATGGTCAATAAACATGTGGGAAAGTGCTCAACATCACTACTAATCAGAGAAATGAAAACTCAAAACCACAGTAGACTACCACTACCGTACACATCCATCAGGTTGGCAAAAGATAGAAAGGTCTACCAAACCCAAATATAGGCCAGAATGTGATGGGAGTGGAAAGCAACTCACCCACTTGGGATAATAGTTTGAGGTTACATGTACATCCCCATGACCCAGTAATCCTACTGCTGGGTGTATGTCCCAGACTAGAGAAACGTGTACACAATTATACCAGATGAGTGTAAAGGATGTTTATACAGCATGGTTGTAATCACCAAAATGGGGCAGTCCAACCATGCATTGGTAATATAATGTGTACATAAATTATGGTACATCATTACTATGTTGGAAAACCAAAGAGAAATGAAAATGAGCAAATGACAGCTACACACAAAACATGAATGAATCTTACAAACGCACAAACATAAAATATATAATATGATCCTATTTACATAAAGAAAATGCTAGAGATGCTCACTTGATAGTCAAATTACATAGAATATCAGGAGATGATTAAAAGAAATTGAGGATGGTGGTTCCCCCTAGGAGTAAGGGAGAGAGGTGTGACCCTAAAGGAAACATAAGACACTTCTGGAATGCTGGCAATATTCTATTTCTTGACCTCGGTGGGGAAACATGGGTGTTTGCTTTATAATTACTCATATTACTGTGCATCTATTTTATACACTTTTCTATATGTGTGTAATATTTCACAATTTTTAAAAGATTAAAGGAGAGAAAAGAAAATTACCAGACCCAATGATTGCCAAGATCTCTTCCATTGCTGAATCCTTATTATTGTTGTTTGTTTTGTTTTGTTTTTCATTTGGACTCCAAACCAGAAAGCTGTCACCAGGTTAAAAGGAGAATGTATGAAAGGAGGGGCCTTATGTCTCCTGTCAGATGTCCTGGCTTTTCAGAGTCATTAGGTAGACACCTGCCTAACCACGTCCAACCGAAATTCACCGCTATAGTTTTAGATCCCCAAGAATAGCTGACAATTCTTGAGGACTATCTTCATCCCAGAATGTGCCCTTAGCTCTCTGCAGGGAGAAAGAAATGGGTAACCCAGCCTTTAAGGATAGGTATGTATAGGTTCTTTCTGAGAGACCCAGAGGCCAAAGGCTGAGCTTTGGCCCAAACCAGACCCTAATGTCACCTAAAGGCCTTTTTCTGAGAAAGAAAAAAAAAAAATAGTAACCTCTTCTCAGTAACAGAGATTCTTTTACTGAAGCTCTGCAGAAAATCTTTTCAGGAATAAGCCAGCAAATTAAAGCAGTATGCCTAAAATCATCAGGTCCTCTTGGGGCAGGCAGATGTCTTCTTTAACAGAAAGATTAGCACAATACAAATCAGGTATATACTGCAGTCCTCCAACCCCTAAGAAAGCAGAATGGCCAAGTGACTTGGATTAATTGATTCAATCAACAAACAATTATTGAGCAACTAGTGTGCATTTCGGCACCTCTAGTAAGAATTGAGGGTACAACCCTGAAAAGACACAGGTTTAACCTTGGAAGACACTTGAGAGTCATACCCAAATAAGCTATTCACATACAATAAGAATAATCACTTTTACAGAATTTTGTGTTAAGTGCAGGGGCAGCGCTAGAAAAGTATTTAGGTCAAAGAAGCTTTCACCAAAGAAGTAACATTATGTTAGGTGATACAAGACTGTTTGAAGATGGTATGCAAGTCAGTTAATTAAGTGGAAAGTCATAAATGTTTTTTCCTGGTTTTACTGAGATATAATTGACATGTAACACTGCATACAACATGATGATTTGATATATGTATATAATGTGAAATGATTACCACAATAAGTTTAGTTAACATCTATCATCTCACATAGTCACAGAGTTTTTTCTTGTGCTAAGAACTTTTAAAATCTACTCTTAGCAGCTTTCAAATATATGATAGAGTATTGTTAACTATAGTCACTACTATGTGCATTACTTATTCAGAACTTATAACTGGAAGTGTGTACCTTTTGACCACCTTCACCCATTTTGCCTACTCCCCACCTCTGGCAACCACACATCTGTTCACTATATCTATGAGTTTGTTGTTTTCAAATTCCACATATAAGTGAGATCCTACAATATTTGTTTTTCTCTGGCAGACTTATTTCACTTAGCATAATGCCCTCAAGGTCCATCAAACATGGACCTTGCAAATAGCAGAATGTCCTTCTTTTTATGATTGAATAATAGTCCAGTGTATATAATTAGCTGCTATAATAATAATTTTAATTATTCATAAACTTTTAAAACCCTAAATCTAATGCCTTTGAATTCTCTGGAAGATTCTATCCAAATTCCTAAGGGCAGACTTCTCTCTGATGTTGTCTATGCAACACAAAAAACAAACAATTGAACAAGTCTCAGTGGTAATGGTTGCTATTCCTGTTGTTATTGTTTTACTGAATTTACATTGAATTAGACATGTAGATATAAAGTGGAGGTACGTCTTTTCCAAGTTCTAGGTTTTAAAGCCTGCATTTCACATAATCAAAGTACCCTTTAAAAAAAAACAACAACTTATTTCATCCATATATTGTAGCATACATTATGTTGCATATATATATATATATATATATATATATATATATATATAATCTTAGGCATATTAAAGTGCAAGAACCACTGAGCTAGATAGAGTAAAGAAAGATAAAAAGGGGGCCAGCCGAGTGGCGCGTTTGTTAAGA
>NW_017731511.1:2865699-2872483 GCF_001890085.2 Hipposideros armiger | reverse complement strand
CCCCCCACCCCCCACCACCACCACCACACCTTATAGGGTGGGTAAGACAGGATTGTTTTTCAAAGTCCTTAAAAATTATATTCAATGACTAAGCATTCCCAATGATTAAACTTTTAGAAGTTTCTTTCAAAACCATAATTGTCAAGATGCAGTAAGTTGACAACTTTACCCATTAGTGGAAGGACAACAGACATGCTGTTTATTTAGAGCAGTGTCTGACTGTGGACTGGGAGAGAGAAAGTGCATTATGAAACCACAGGGATGATAGCCGGCACCACCCCAAGTGGCTTGGAGACTCTTGGGCACTGGAAATGCTTCTGGGTGTTTTCTTCTGTTTTGTCTTTACAGGTTTTGGAAAGCGAGGCCCAAATATTACAAGCATTTCAGGAACATAGAGCCATTTGGGAAGATGACATTTTTCCTAAATTCCCACTCTATTTTTCCCTCCTAAGTATAGCGGCATAAAAATGTAGCTTGGTAGACACCCAGAGCCCTGAGCAAATCCCTGCTCTTTTACATACTAGCTGTAGGACCTTTAGCAACTTACTTCACCAATCTGAGCCTCAACATTTTCATTTGAAACATGGGATTATTGGTTGAGAAAATTAAATAAGATAATGCATACTAAGTGCTCGGCACAGTTTTTGATATTTATTAAGCACTGACAGACACAATTCTCATTTCTATCAATGATTAACTTTAATATTTGATATAAGTATATGAAAAAGCATGACTGGTAACACAATGTATTGAGACTTTCAAAAACCCTTAATAAAATGCTGTACCTGGTGTCACATTGGGTCACATACTATCAGATACTGACTATCTCAAGATTTCAAAATGGCTTTTAAAGTAGAAAATAATAGACTGGGATAATCATATACTTCACTGTGTCAAAACTTGCTCACTTTGGGGTTTTCCAGAGTTTTGTTCTTTGAATAATGTTTAACGTTTTAATAAAAAACCTAAAAAGCAAACTTTAAAATTCCTGCCAACAATAGTTTCTAGGCAGTCAAGTATTTATCAAAATGATCGAGCTAAACATCAGGCAGACCCTTGTGAGCGACCT
Source organism: Hipposideros armiger (assembly GCF_001890085.2). Lineage (NCBI taxonomy): Eukaryota > Metazoa > Chordata > Mammalia > Chiroptera > Hipposideridae > Hipposideros > Hipposideros armiger. Next base: position 2,871,414 of record NW_017731511.1, on the reverse strand, counting down.
GCTTAAAAGCTTAATATTTTAGTTTGACTCTTGACGCTTCTTAGATGCACTAAGTGGGACAAATTATTTAACCACTGTATGCCTCCATTTTTTGCTTATAAAATGAGGACACCAAGAATGCCTATTTCATAGGTTGTAAAGCTTGCATTAAATGATGCTAATGAACCCTTAGCACTGTGCCAAAACATAGTATTGGGTTGTCGGAAAAGTCATGATGCATTTTTACAACGAAAAACATAGAAAAAATACAACTTTTCCGACAACCCAATAAATGACCAATAAATGTTAGCACAAGATGGTATTGGTGATTGGTGGTGAGATAGGCATAATGATGGTGATGGTGGTGGCATATAATAACACCATTATATATTATAATAAGGGTGTTCGTGATGGTTGCAGTGGAGAGGTTAAAACGATGACAGTGGTGATGATGGCAGTAACAGAACCACATCTAGATGGGTTTCATCATGCAAGATATAAAATATAGGTAGAAACACACAAGACATAGCCATAGGGTAACTCGGACTCAACGATTAGTTCTGCCTCATAAAAGAATATTGGTCTTAGGATAAGTGGAAAAAGCAGTTGGACACAAAAAAAACTTTCAGGACCAGATAGAGCCCAGACTGCAGCATTTTCCCCTACATAATGTATGCCTCCTCTCTCTGAGGACTGCAAATTTAAATGCTGCCAGGGGTCAGGCAGGAAATGTAAGTAAGCAAAATGGGCAGGATGACTCAACAGGGGATGTTGGGGACAGGGGCAAACTGGAGAGCACAAACTCTGTCTCTCCCAACGAGCATAGTTGTTACTCAGCCCTAGCCAGCCAATGCCACAAGGCAATGCAGGCCCGATATTACCAGATTTTCCAATTTTCAAGAAAAGCTGGGAATTCAAAAAAATTTTTATGACATTGCTATAAAACAAAGGAAATATGCCTGCAGGCCTAAGAAATTTCAATTTTTTATCTAAATGGAGAAGCTTCCCCTACTCTTTATATTCTTGAGTTTCAGGGTTTCTGGAATAATTTCATAGCCTCTCTCTCTGAACACCTGGATTCCTGGTTTTACTTCCTGCTTTCTCTGTTTTCACCCAGATCCTGATTTCTATTTTTCCTACCACTGTCCGGCAACTCCTGCCCACTCTACAATGCTTTCTTTCCTTCAGGCCTTGGCCTGGCCTTATTGACCCTGATTACATCCTGCAAATGATTCTGCCCAGCTAAGAGGATTCACCCAAATTCCTTCCTCAGACTTAAGTGAATCTTTTCAACTGTTTTCTGAAGATGTCAGTTCAATATGCCCTCTTCAATTAAATGAGTTTCCCAAGGTCGCTTCATGCACTTGCATAGTTTCCACTGTGCTCTATCAGCTGATGACTTGCAAATCTGTGGATCTGATTCAGCTCTATCACCTGAACTCCATATCCATGGATCCAACTGACTATTTAACATCTCCATGTGCAGGTCACGTACACACCTAGAATTCAAAAGGTACAAATTGTAATTCTGTCACCTTTCCATCAAAGCTGGTGCCTTCTTTTGTACCTTTTCTCTGTGAAAGCTATCACCCTCGACCTCCTAACCACCCACCATTCCAGGACATTGGAGTCATCCTACTCACCTCCCACATCATACATTCTCCACTCAGTCCTTTAAATTTGATCTCAGTGATACCGGCTACGTTCATCTCCTCTCCCTTTCCATGCCTTTGTCATGTCTTGTTGGGAAGAGTGCTATATTCTCCAAAGTGATTTTGCTGATTCTGATATTGAACCCTCCATTCTCTATTCTGAGCCAGAGTAACCCTCTAAAACACAAATCTGCTCATGCTACTTCCTGCTAAGAGTCTTCAGCAATTCTGCATAATCTATAGGATAAAGTGGAAACTCTTTAGCTTATATAGAAAGCCCCATATAATATGACCTCTGGTGAAATTCTCCTGGTTTATTTGGGGGTTTTTTTCTTTAAATGTTCATTTCAAAAAGTGTAGAGTTCCCTAAATACATTTTGTTATAAGCACTTTATGTATAAAAGCTTTCCTTTAAAACTCACAAGAACTCTATGAAGCTGTGGCTATTATGATTCCCATCTTACTTAGGAGGAGCCTGGAGCTGAGGTCAGGTAACTAACTTGCCTAAGTCACACAGCTAGGAATGGCATAGTGAGGATTTAAGCTCCAGGATCTGTGCTCTCAACGACAATGCTACACAGCTTCCCTGAGTGTTCTCTGCCAACCATGCTGTCTCCTTGGCAAACACCTACTCACATCACCACCTCAACTCAAGAAACACGTCTTCTGTGAAGCCTCTCCTAGATTCCTACATAGAACTGACCACTCCCAATTTTGTGCCCCTTCTGCTTCTCATGTAGCTGTCCCTCCTAGCACCTGTAGTAACTCAGTGTGCTTTTGTATTTATATGCCTATCTTCCCTACTAGACTATAAATCTTTGAGAATGGGAAGACTGTTTATTATTCTTGGTATCCCCAGTGCTTATTGGAATGACAAGCACATAATAGGTGCTTAATAAGTGTTTGGGAAATACGTGGTTAGAGAGAGAGAGAGAGACAGAGAGAGAGANGCCAACTTGGGCCAGTGAAGCAACGTCCTCCACAACTAGACTGAAGAACAAAACGACAGCAACTTGTCTGTCCCCCTTCCCCCAATTCCCCAGCGCTGTTCCCATACCCCAATAAAAACCTTAAAAAAAAAAAAGAAAGATATAAAGGAAAGTCTCAAAGAAGATATCTGGGCACTCAAATAACTCCGGCCTTAATGTAATTACCAAGCTCCTAACAGTGAATGGGAAATGTTTGGAGAATTCTATAGTGCCCCAGCTTGGCTCCATGGTTTATCTCATTCTGTTTAACCTTACCTTCTCTAACCTTCTTTACCCTTACCATTTCTAACCTTAGTTATTTGTTATTGTAAATTAATCTTATGAGGGGCTGGATTCCAAAGGCAGCATGGAATGACTTTTATGTATATACATGCTAAACACTTTTTTTAATGAATACACAGTGAATGCAATAAAAGGGTCATTTCAGTAATTTTTTTCATATCACTTCTATTTAATTATGGTTAGCATGGTGCTGCTAAAGTCTATTTCTGGAAAGACATTCTTATCCCCTGAAAGAAAAGAACTTAATTAGAAGCGGATTTTTCAAGGCAACATCTAAATTTCACATTTCCTTGACTTATAGAATTATATCAACTTAGGGACTGAGAAACTTAGAAAGCACCTAGTTTAAGTCAGGGTCCACAGAGGGTGGAGCGTGTGATAAAGTGAACTTGACAAGTAGACCTGTGATCTAGTCTCAGCTCTGCTATTGAGAAAACCAATGTGGTGCAAATTTTCCTACTCCTGAATGGTGGCTTAAACAATATTCTTTTAATATGGTCCCATCTAACTGAGCCTTGGCTCAGTTACTCAATCTTTCTGTGCCTCAATTTCCTTGTTTGTAAACTGAAAATAATAATCGTTTCTACCTCAAAGGAGGTTGTAAAGATTAAATGTAAAAGATTAAAAGAGTAATTATATACATATATACAAAGTGTGAGTGAGTGAGTGTGTGTGTGTGTGTGTGTGTGTGTTTGTGTGTGCTGTGTTTGCATTTTGTCTGGCATTTGGTAGGCACTCAGTAAAATTAGCTGCTATAATAATAGTTTTTATTATTGTTATTATTAGGCTGTGATTCTTTCCTCGTATGCTATGAAATCCAAAAGGGCAGCCCAAGAAAGTGTATCAGAAGTTAAACATGGTTACCAGTTAATTCAACATTTCATGAGTTTCTGATGACCATGACTACCTAGGCTAAGCTAGATTCCCCAAACACACACACACACACACACACACACACACACACACACACACACACACACACACCATAATGCACCATTTTCTAAAATGGCAGGTGCTCACTCTGCACACAACTGAACCATTTAAACTGCCATATCCTAAAGGCAGATAGGCAATCCAATGATAACCTTTAAGCACCTTTTCTTACTACAGTTTATCTTATTTTAATGATATAAAACTGCTCTGGACTATACAAATGCTTTCAAAATATTCTCATCAGGGAGTCAGACCAGATGACCGTCAACATCCCTTCTAACCCTAGATTGTTGGAATTCCATTAGCTAATAATACATTTAAAATGTAGGAAGTCAAATTCAAAATAATCAACAAAGATCCAATTGGGGTGTTTGCTCAAAACTTTGTAGTGAGTGTCGAGGCTGGAGCGGCACATTTCCCAGCCACTTTCTTTGCCCTGATTTGAATGCTTTCCTCTGATTAATTGACTTCTTAACACTGGCTTGGACTCACTTCCTGGGGTGGTTTAATTCTTAATTTTCACCTTGCTCTAATAAGCCACTTTCCTAGCTTTCCAAACTATATAGTTGGACCAAATCTGTACCTCCTGCTTCTATAGAAATTACATTGCGGTTGAATTTTTCAGAATCCCCAGCTTTTTCAGATTGCAATTACCAACTACCCTGGACCTTCTCAGTTTTAATTCCAGCCTCCATTTAAAGAAAGAAAGGGGTGGGAGGGGGGGAGGGATGATATTTAATCCTTACAATTAACATTTTGCAAGAGCAATCACTTCACGTTTCCAGTCTGTGTGGGGCTAGGGGAATAAGAAAGGGCCACATTACATCATACGGTGGCTAAAAAGAAATACTTTGAGCTATGTCACTGGGGACAGTCCCTGCAAAACCAGAATGTCTAGTCACTTTGACCTACAGCAAAAGGTATCGAATAACTCGGACAAGTGCTAGTGCAAACAACTGACCAAGTCATTAACCCTAACACAGCCACAGTGAAAGCGGAACTCATTAAAACCTACCAGTTAAAAAAGCAATCTGGGAAAAGAAAGAAGTTAGGTTTTATCCTTTTCAATTTTCCTCTTTTTTTTCCCCTCAGAAAGACCTGAGAACATGGGTGATGAAAGGAACAGCACTCTTTGACCAATTTGCAGACTTTCCAGCTTTAAAAATCAGTGGAATCTTTTCTTCCTAAGTAAGGCGAAACCACGCCTTTGCCTCATGAGCCACTGCTATGGAGAACCAGAGTCATGGCAACCTAGTGGGTGCGGCCCTGCTTTCTGCCAGTGTGTTTATGGTTTGCATGGAGAAAATGATAGCATTTTGATGGCAAAAGAAAACCCCTGGTCAGCAACCAGGCGGCCTGCTAGCCTTCCACAAAAACAGTTGGGTTTAAAAGCAGACGTCAACCTGGGGCTCGCCCAGCTGGTGTGTCTGGGTAGATGAGATTATCAGATAGATCAAGACAGTGATGAAGAAAAATAGTAGAATAACTATCATTTCTGCTGCTGTGACTCTGTGGCAGTTCCTGTGCGAAGCACTTTACACATATCAGCTTATTTAATAGTCTCGGTTATGCTAGGAAGAGCTTCTATTAGTATCTCCATCTTTCAAATAAGAAAAGTGAGGCTTAGAGGTTTTAGAAAATTAGCCCAAGGTCACAGAACTAGAAAGCTGCTGTGTCTCATTAACAACATACTCACTATAAGTCCCTCCTCGAGAGCATCTTTGCCCATACGTTATTTCTTTATCTCCTTTCAGAACAACTGCACCAAGATGTCCTTACTTATAAGGCACTTACAAAATCTAATAACATATCCTACATGTATTTGAATAAGGGCATATAATTTTCAAAATAAACACATCATCTCTTTTGCCCCCCACCCC
>NW_017731511.1:2798268-2861099 GCF_001890085.2 Hipposideros armiger | reverse complement strand
AGAGAGAGAGAGAGAGAGAGAGAGAGAGAGAAAGGAAGGAAGGAAGGAAGGAAGCAAAGAAGGAAGGAAGGGAGGGAGGGAGAAATGAAGGACAACAGTAAAACAATGAGCATTATAAGAAGGGCAATAACATATAAGATCCCTGTTTCAGCATTTTAAGAAAAATACAAAACTGGAAAAGGTCCAATATACCAAATTTTGAGGGTAAGGGAGAAAGAATAGAGGTGGTAAGGCTTTCATCTTTAGACTCATGGAGGACGTGCATAAGGTGAGCAAGTACACATTTACAAAATAAGAGAGTATTAAAACATGGGCTACAACCTTAAAGTTTAAAAACATTATTAGAACAATAAAATCAAGTACTACGTTCATCAGGAATGAATGCATGAGTCCAAGAGCTCATTCAAGCCAAAAACTACAAGCAGGCTTTCTAAAAGCTGAAAATAGTTCACTGATGATTGACCCACATCTCATTTATGTTTCCATTTAATTCAACAAAATAATTAAGAAGCATCTACATATAGTCTCAGGACTGAAATACCAGCATGACAAATACAGCTCTGCCTTGAAGAAGATTATAGTCTGATGGGAAGAAAGACATAAGCACTCATTGATCCAGTGCTTCTAGAGCCATCAATGGTAAGGGATAGCTTTTTTTATTATTTTATTTCCAATATATTACAGGCTGATACTTTGGGAAAGTAGAATAAAAATAAACTACTAGAGAAAAGAAAATTTAAGAAGATACATAAAATACAGTCCCTAGTTTTTTTATAATGATTAGAGTCAACCAACTTAAAATGGCTGTCCAATTTCTGTGACTGTTTCTAAACACTTACCATCAGTTTCTGTACTTGGCTCATCATGGAATAGTAACAGTACGCAGACCAGCAGTGGTTCACAGGCCACATGTTGAGTAGTATGGATATGTAATACAAGTTAGTTGCTTTAATGGAGACAATTAATGGGAGAATAGGACTTTTTTATTAGTTTCAGGTGTACAAAACAATGCAATAGTTATCCTTTTCGCCCCTCACAAAATGACTACTCCCCTCCCCCCATCCATTGCCCTCCCACCCTAGATATCATGCTTATCTATTACAATTCCATTGACTCCATTCCCACCCTCTACTCCACATCCTGTGACTATATGTATATAAAATTACAGTTGGCATACAATATTATTCAACATCAGCTTCAAATGTACAGTGCAGTGGTCAGGCCTCTATACCGTCTATAAAAACATCTCCCTAACAAGACATGAATCCATCTGGCCCCCTAAAAAATATTTACAACATTATTGATTATATTCCCCAGACTGTCTTTTCTATCCCTGAGAGGACAAGACATTTTTAAGGAAAGAAATTATTTGGGAACTAAGCCTATCCTATTGATTTTTTTCTTTCCCTAAACCTTACCAAGCCCTCAGACTAATGGGCTATTTTTCTCTTCCTTTCAGGACCTATTTTCTTAAAAATGTAGCCCACATTTACTGCCTTAGCCACCATGCCAGCACTATTTGGTAGACTAGAACAGAAAAGAATCACGGCACTTTTCCGAACTTTCTTTGTGATATTTATATCCTATAATGTGAGATAGCTATTTATTTCTCTTTTCCCATTAGATTTTAAGCTTCTCAAGGGTCAGGACTTATCATATTTACCTTAATATCCCTACAGCACCTATGAAGACTTAACCATGGTAAAAATTCCATAACTTCTTGTTGAATGAGTGAAAAATAAAGCAATGAATCAACAAGTAAACTAGCTGCTACTCAGGGCCTCCAAAAATATGTTACTGAGATGTATTATGTTTTAATTTATTTAATACCAAAGGTTAATGCTTCCCTTTTGACTTCAGCTGCTGGAATCACTTAATTTTTCTATATTTGGTCCACATGTTAAATTACAACCAACATCAAATGAAAGTTTGATTAAACAGACCAAGAACAGCATGTGTGATAGATGTGAATTCCCCCAGGGGCAGGATGTTGGTATGGAAACCAGAAGATTTGACACTACAGAGTTGAAAGTTCTCACAAAGAGCTGATGTCCCAGCCCCACAGAAAAAATGACCCATAGTTTGCCTTCAAAAAAGAAACGACCGAAGTTCAGAAACCCAAAAGTGTCTGGATCAAGGAACCAGATTTTGAGACTGTCCTTCTTTCCTTCCTATTTGCCACTCCTCTTTTCATTATTGTATTCATGCCCCATCATAAGAAAAAAGAAATGGAGAATTCAGTGGTATTGCAAAAAAAAACCAAACTCTGACCTAAGGAGGCAAAAGGACAAAGCAGTTGCAGCTTCCAAGACTATTCTAGCTTCTCAGAAGCTCTTGTTGCCCTTGAAGCTGGTTTCCTGGAGCAGCTAAGATTCCTAGGATTCTGCAAGCAGCACGAGTTATCTGGTGAGTGATCAGAAGGCTCCTGGGAGGAGGCCCAGCTGGGATTCCTTCCAAACCATGTCTGCACCACCTGTAACTCTTCAATACATATGCTTGCCAGAAGATCGTCCCCAGCCCGGGGGGGATGGGAAGAGATGCCATTCCAGAAAGAACCACCAGCTAGCTTTGGCAGAGAAGGGCGTCCTTGTGCTTTGGGAAGGAGTGAGGGCTTCCAGCTAGAGGCATTTCGCCAGCCCTGGTATGCAGATCTGGGATCTGTGCCCGCTGAGCCTGCCCCAACTTGCCCAGGAGAGAGAGAGGCCAGGGAAAGACGGGAAAGGTGTTCACTCCTCACCTCCTTCCAGTACTAGCCAGCTCCAGGCTCCTTTGAAGTCCTGGGCCAGGAGGCACGGCCAGCACCGATGCTGAGGTTTTGTCAGTGAGCCTCTGGGATTCGGGTTCTTTCTCTCTCTCTCTGGAAGGCAGGCCAACATAAATTAAAAGGCATGGATGGTGGAAGCAGATAAACTTTGATTCAAATCCTGGCTGGGCCATGGGACTAGGTTTTTAAACCCAAAAGAAGTTATACAAATTCTCTGGACCTTGGAGTTCTGATTTCTGAAGTAGCAGTAATCTAACTAAGAATTTCTCAGTCTCAGTGCTGTTGATGTTTTGGACTGGATGCTTTTTTATGGCATTGGGGTGGGGATAGGGGTGGCCTATCTTGTGCATTATAGAATGGTTAACAGCATGCCTAGCCTACTCACTAGATGCCAGTAGCACTCTCCCCATTGTAATTCTGACAACCAAAAGTGATTCCAGACACTGGCTAATGTCCCTGGGGGGGCAAATCACCCCAAGTTGAGAATCACTCACCTAATCTAATTATTAAGTTTGTTGCTTTATATATATTATTGCAAATATATAGAGTCCAGTACCAATCTTTCATGTGTTTTCTATCTTTGAGTTACCTAATGCATAAAAACTGTGACTTTTATGTCTATGAATGTCTTACCTTATTGATTCATCAGGCTTCTCATTAGTATTTGCTCAGATCACAGTGTTTCAAAAATAATTTTTTAAGTACTGCATATAAGCAGTTCGGCTCTGGACTCAGCTGAAAATAATGATCAACGCATCCCAAATAGTCTCAATGCAAGTAAAAAAAATAAGAGTCCAGGATTCTCACTTCTCACTTGGTCCTAAACCCAACCTATCCCTACACTGCTGCCACACAACTCTTCTAAAATGCATACCAACCTATGTCTGACATGAATCCAGCTGTCTTATCTATTGCTGTAACCTCAGTACCTAAACCCACACTGACACATGGTAGGTACCCAGTAATATTTGTTGAATTACTGAGTCAATATCATTCTCTTGTGTAAAATCTTTAGATGCTTCCCCATGTTATCAGTTAAGGATAAAGATCAAACTCCTTCAAATGGTACACAAGGCAGAGCCTTCATGACTTAATCTCTACTTCCTTCTCCAACTTCATTTCTCACCACTCATCCATTTGAACTTATCCCAAAATACACACATACAACCTGTACTTGAACCATCCCATATTATGTGTGGTTCCTAGAAAGGTATGTTCTTTTTATGGCTGTGCTTTCACATGTGCTGCCCCTGAGCTTGGGATATCTTTTCCAGGTCTTTCCCCTGCTGACACAAACCTGTTCCTCAAAGGGCTGTTCAACTTTGATTTCCTGGGGGGGTGGGGAGGGGTGCAGGAGGGAGAGGAGGGGGGGAGAGTGTCTGCCTTGATCCCCTTGAGTAAAGGTAGCCTTTCTCTGCTACTATCACACTATTGTACTTTGGGAGTTGCTCATTATTCTCCACCACCAGAGAGAGTGCCTTGACTTAAGGAGCTATATCTTTGAGTTATAGGTATCTCCAATGCCTGAAACATTTTAGGTGCTCAGAAAATAAATGCTTGCGCATTAAAGAAAGTAATAAGGCAGTAATAATTTGAAGAGGCTTAAGTGTGTGCCTTAGTCAGAATTCTCCAGAAAAACAGAACCAGTAGGCTATATATAGATAAATAGAAAGAGTTTTATTTTGAGGAATTGGCTTACATGGTTATGGAGGCTGAGAAGCCCCACAATCTGCCTTCTGTAATCTGGAAGCCCAGGAAATCTGGTGGTGTAGTTCCAGTCCAAACTCGAAGGCCTAAGAACCAGAAGAGCCAATGCTGTAAATTCTAGACTGAGGCTGAAGACCTGAGTATGAGAAGAGATACTGTCTGAGATCAGGAGAGGATAGATGTCCCAGAGCCCACAGAGAGCAAATTCGCCCTTCCTCCACCTTTTTGTTCTATTCAGGCCCTCAAGGGACTGGATGACACCCAGTTGCATTGGTGGGAGGGATCTTCTTTATTCAGTCTACTGATTCAAGTGGGAATCTCTTCCAAAAACACCCTCACAGACACACCCAGAAATGTTTACCAGCTGAGCATCCCTTAGCCCAGACAAGTTGACACATAAAATTAGCCATCACAGTAACCCTCATTCGCCTGAATCAGTAACTGACTTCTGCACAGAGAATATTTGGTAAATCCCAGGGATTCCCTAATGCTAACCATCTTCAGAAAGACAAACCACAGGTACATGAACCATATTGTCTAAGCCTCCTGCTATCATGGTTTAAATGTACTAATGATGAGAAGAACCTTCTTCTTTGGCCAAAAAATAATGTGACCTGCCACCTGAGCCTGTGATGAAGGCTCAATGTATGAACACAAACTCCTCCCACATTGCACAACCAAATAGCTGTCTGTTGTGAGAACCCAGAAAAAAGCTGTTTGAAAGTTGTGCTCTTTGCTGAGCTGAGTTCTTTCAAACTACAACATCTTCAAGATGGAATTTTTACAATATCAACATTAGGCCATAAATCTTAGAGCTTGTGTTTAATACCAGTGAGTTGGTCCCATAGAAACAGAGGATAGAAACAAGGGAAGAAGAAAATGTGCTGGTTCTGCTCTTAAAGGCCCCATTAATTCTACATCTAAATCTCTTCAAAGAAAAGGATCTACCTGGGACAAATGACCCCCCTCCCCCTCACTTCTCTATCCCTCTTCCACTGTCATCCGCTCAAGACAAACCTGGTTGAAGAGCCCCAGATATTTCCTTCCCAAAACAACCTTAAGAATAAAATCTAATAATATGAAAAAAGAAATCATGATGTCAATGAAGAACATAATGAAAGGACAGTTTTCATTCTATTTAGTCAATCATACAACCAGCAAGCATTGAGCATCTATGTCCAGTTTATGCATGGGGGGGGGGGCTTGTTTGACAATATTTATAAGGTATACATGCTTACCCAGACAAAGTGCAGGACTCAAATGCTGAACATGTTGTCTGAAAAGTAATAGATGTTCACATAACACTAAATCTCCTGTACTCTGGCAGTAGGAGATACTAACTCAAGTCTCTCTTGCTGAGCTAAGAAGCAACCAAACTCCATTTTCAATGAAATAGAAGGCATAGGTCATTTACCAGAACCACCTGAAACTTTTCCTCAGTTCTAGCTACGTAATCTTTGAATACTCTGTGGATAACCCGTTCATCTCACAAAACAGGTCATTCTACCACTATGCAATTACCCCCACTTCGCCAAGTTCTTCAGTCATTGGACTGCCTAAATCCCCATATATAAAGCTCAATGAAATATGAATGTTGTCATTGTCTTCCTATGTTTTTAAACATGGTTTCCACTTGACAACACATAACATATCCCATTACAGCTGCACTTCAGGAGTAGATCTAAACAACACAGTCAATTCAACAAACAGTTGTTTAGGATGAGATTCTAGGAATTAGTCCATTGAAGACCAGGGAAATTCCATATGAAAATAAATGTAGAGGCTGGAATTTCCACAGAAAGAAATCATAGAACCACCAAAGGCCCGCGCTGGAAGTAATTCCCAGATACAACAAAATCAATTAACACAATGGTTGAGGATACTTCCCTAAAAGCCAGGTAAGATATTTGAAATGCTCAAGTCCCAATAACACGGAAGACCAGCCATGACAGGACTTAAGTCTCCTGATACCCACACTGTACACTTTCTACTGCTTCACACTACTTCTCATCAAGCATTCCCATTACTGAATCCCCCAGCGTCCTGAACAAGTTGGCCTGATATGGGTGGCCCCTGGTGCTGCTGATATGTTTGAGCCAACAGTTTAGACAATCTACAGGAAGAATTTAACCTCATTTTCCATGAAAGTATTAAACCATCTCTTGTTATTCTCCTACCAGTAAATCCATGTAAACTTCATCAGGAAACTCTAAAAAGTGTCTTTCAGATATTGAATGAAACAATTCAGAGCACAGTAGAGGCCGAATTCCAGTTCTCCAGACTCCCAGTACAGCATTCTTGCTATTCCTTTACAGTCTCCCATGTTCCACTGTTTTTACTGAGAAATCTCAAAGAGGAAATGGTGAATTTTGACATCAAGACTCAAACCAATCATTCTGAAGTCAACATGTTATATAATATCCCATCCTACATATCTAACGTTAACCAAGACAATCTCCTTCAGCAGGAACTGTCCTGGAATCAACTACTCCTTCTAAAGACAAATAAGAACACAGCGAAAGCAACTGACACTGCTGTTACAAAAATATGTTATTACTTGTAGGGCTCCACAGAATAAGATATAATCTCTTTGTATGTGCTGCAATAGCAAGGACGTTTAAATGTCATTTTTATTTTGACAGAGGAGGGCATTAATGCCACATTCTATTTAGATAGACTTTTATTACACCAAGACCAGTGCCTTTCCCCACTGGGTTCTCTTGATGGACAAAAGATTCCAAAAATAGCAAAAACAAACAAACAAGAAAACTAACTTTAAAAAAAATTTTTTTTAAGCAACTATGGATCTCATGGAAAAATATTTAATTCTGACAGAAAAGGGTTGGGTAGGTTAGCTTGGCAAAATTGCATCAACAACATTAGTGATTCAAGCTTGGTTTTACTTTAACTTAATGGTTCTAACACCTTCCTTCTCCAAAGATTCCATTCCTGATGAATAGTCTCAAATTCTATGTGGTTTTCTTACTTTTTGATATGTCACGCCTAAGATATGATGAATAGGTCAGCCTTTAGACAGCCTAGCTGGTGAATTTAGACAAATAGTACATGCAGACAGAAGGTCCTTTAACCAGAAAAAGGAAAAGAGAAAAATGAAGAAATGCTCCAGCTTATTTTGTGCTAGGAAAGAGAGTGTCAATTAGCACAGCCCATCGAGATAGCACAGTGGTGAATGCTGAGCATCTTTTCATGTGCTTATTGGTCGTTTGTATGTTTGGTGTGCTTTTCAAATCCTTTTTTTTTTTTTCAATTCAGAAAAATGTTTAGAATGAACATTAGTCTCTTTCTAATAAATATGTAGGTGATGTATGGAGGCGATCACACTGGGCCTGTGGTAATAAGCACCAAAAGAAAAAAGTACAAAAAAAGATGCCTTAACGACCTACCAAAAAAAAATGAGATCCAGAGCCTGACTTTGGGGATGAGTGAGGACTTCAGCTCCAGAATCAAGCAGGAAAGCTTCAGTCTGACTCCAGGCAAGTCACTTAGCCTCTCCAAGTCGTGGTTTGCACATCCCCAAAATGGAATACTAATAATACCTATATCCTAGGACTGGTATGATAATTAAATTAAATGTGCCTATAAAGCACAGTCCCTAGCACACAGTAAGTAGTCAATAAGTGCTTGGTGGGGGAAACTACGTTCATTAAATCATCAGTCTTTGGGGGTTGTTTTGTTCTGTTTTTTTAATTCTAGGACCTCTGGAATGTTTTATTATGCAAACATGCATTAAGACTCTCAAAGAAGAAAGGGGTTGTTTCCCAAATGTAATTGACTATGGAGCTCTTTTTCCAAAAGTCATCTGGCAGGTCAAGTAATCCAGAAACCCAGGAACTCGATAATCTACCCTCTCTCTCTTCTCCAGACCAGAAACCTGAGGCCCTCCAAAGACCTGGCCCAGGGCATTCAGTTATCTAAGCACAAATCCAAATGAAGAACTCAAGTCCCCCTGCTAGCCCATTCTTTAGTGAAATTCTTTCCATGACACCATCACCTTGAGAGTGTGGAAAGAGGTCCTATGCTCTGCCCACCTCACACTCTTATCTATTTAGTCCATCCAGCTCAGTCCCCACCCACTCAGGTCCATCATTACATTGTCATGGACTAGAGCAAGAGGACAAATGGAGATTCCTATGTCTGAGTACATAACAGATATAAGTCACACCAACAAACTGCTAATGGAAATATGTTCTATTCCCCTGCATTGGCAAATAAACTTTCATAATGACCTGGAAGGCCAGATTCAAATTTTGAATGCCTTAGAGTTCCTCAGTGAACATGACACATGAGGAAAAGGGGGCCAGCCCCTAGCCTGAGGCCCATTCCTTGCATCCCTGACTGTGTCCCACAGGAAGGGGCCTTGTTTGCATGTGTACAGACCCCCCTGACCACAATGTCCAAGCTTCACCCACAGTTCCCTGCAATAGCTACCTCATGACACTCCTGCAGAACTCAGAACTCAGAGTCTGACCACCAGCATGGTAGACTGTCAGGAAGTCTGACCCAAAGGAGCGGCCTGTGTGTGGAAGTGGGTTCAGAGCTGTTTGGGCAGGAATTTGGGCTTCCAGTTACCTGGAGTATGGAGAGACATGATCCCTCAGCCCCGCAGAGGCATTGCCCTGTAGGGAGAGGTGTAGTGGGAGGAGGACCAGAGCAGGTTCTCCAATGGTGGAACCCAAGGGCAAGCTGCTCACTCGGCCCCTCTGAATGCCACCAGGACTGTTTCAGGGAAGATGCCTGAAAAGAAAGACTTGAAAAGATGAGCATGCATCTCCCCTCCCTAAACTTTTTAACTGAAACAGCCCTCGGGCCCCACTGGGAATGGTATCCCAGAGATACACGAGCTGCAGGAAGATCTCACATGACACATCGAGGTGTCATGAAGGGCACACCAAGGTGTGTCCTCCCCTGTCCCCATTTGGTAAATTAGAGAAGATCAGTGAAAATTGGAGGGAGACTCAAGGCTCACATTATGTGTGGATGGTTTGCTATGTGTAAATAATAAGAACTTTATGGTAGCAAGCAGATTGTACATTATCATTAGTATGATTTCAGCCAGCTTTATGGCTCCTCAGCTAGTTGGAAACATATTTTTAGTTCTAATTTCAAAACCTGTCAGAATTTGTTTTGCTAAAGCTAACAGAATGATACAGGTCAGATCAATTATTATGAAAAATTCAATTAAGAAAGTACCATATGTGGCACTAAAAAAAGACGGCAATGGCACATATGGCTGAAAAGAAGTGATGGCACTGTGTCCCTGAACATGCATGACACCATTGTGCCCTTCAGTCTTTGTCACTGTGGCCCTACGGGAATGGGAAATCCCCTTCTTCTTCTCAATCCCCGCCTTATACTCTCTTTTGTCCCCCCAAACCTCCAATCTACTGTTCTCCTCTGTTGCCCCAACCCAGGAGACCTGGCAACCAATTTAATTGTGTTTGTCTGCAGAGGACTTGGTTAACATGATTTTTGGAACCCCAGAGCATTGACATTTTTAAACAGGAGACAAAGATACTGGTTAAACCATTAAATACAAGGGCTCGTGTTTGATTGGATGCCCTACCTCTGGCCTGCCTATCAGTCAGTGGTCAGGGGTTAAGGATGCCGACCAGCTCTGGAATCACACTAGCTCAAGTAGGTCTCTGTTCTACTATTCCCTCTTCATATGACAGTGAGCAATTTACTTAATTCCTCTAAGCTTTGGTTTTTCTCATCTGTAAAGTGGGGATAATAACATCAGCATCCTCATGTGTCTGTTGGGAAAACTAAATGAGATAATGCATGTTAAAGTACTTAGTGCAATGTCTAGTGAACAGTAAAAGCTCCGTCCATATTAGTTATTTTCTTTATTTTTATGTCATTGGCAGGCAGCAGGTTTGGTGGAAAAGGATACAATTTAAGTCAGGAAGCCTCAATCTACCACTAGCTCTAAGATTTTGGGTTAGTCAGTTCACCTCCCTGAACCTCTAGTTCCCTCATCAACAAATTGGGGATAATCATACCCATCTGGCAGAGTTGTTTCAGGCTTCAGTGAACTACTGCATGGGGAAAGTGCTTGCAAACTATTATGTGATATGCAAGCATAATTTAATGTAATCATCTCCAAGCTAGCCCTGAGCCTTTGGAAACGCTGGGCAGATGTCATCTCTGTGAATTTGTTAGGAATATGGACTGGCCAGGCAACTGAGTAATACCTAAAAGCATCTTAAGAGTTTAATGATGCAAAGCAAAAATGAGGCACAGAAACATGGACGCCTGAACTCAAAAGGGCCTGAGATGTACTGCAGAGCTGGGTTCAGAAAGAAATTGCCTGACTGATTGTAGTTAATAGCTTAGCATCTTTCAAATAGATTGATATATATATATAGAGAGAGAGAGATAGATAGATAGATAGATAGATATAGATATAGATATATAGAGAGATAGATATATATCTCTCTATATATATTTAAAAAATGCTCCAGATCAATATGCAATAGCACAGCTTCCTTTCAGGACTAAAGTCTATGTTTCTGTCCCTTGATGCCATAACCCAAGAGATAAGCCGAGGGTGCTGAGATGCACCACATGACAGCCGTTCTCGGGCTGGCCAGACCTTGCTGTAGGGTTTTGCTGATTGAGGCAGCCAGTGATCTGACCAGTTGGCTCAGATGGTGGAATTTTTCAACCTTCTGGTCCACAGCTCTTGGCGAACAGCGATGCTTTCTGCGGGCCCTTCCAGCCCGGTCATTCTCCAAGGCAAAGTGAACTGATTATGTACACACAACTCTTCCTTCTTGGACTCGGAGGCCCGGGCTGTGTTATGCATTTTTATCCTGAATCTCTTCTTTTATGAAAGCCTCAGGGGTGTATAGCAGAGAAAATGGAACAGGGGAATGAGTTTTGAAGAAAAATGAGACGGAGGAGGAGGAAGCAAATGTTCTCGCCTGGCCCTGCTTTGCCTCTTCAGGTGAAGGAAGCGGAAGGGTGGCGTCAAGGTTGCACCAGAGCGCTTCTGAGGAGGAAGCAGTTTGGGGAAGCAGCGGCTCGCAAAGCTCAGGGGAGCTGTCAGCTCCTGAAGGAGGTGGCCTCTGTCAGAGCAGACGCAGTCTCAGCGGGCCCCAGGGGAGCAGGGGCCTGCTCCTTTGGTATCAAAAAGGGGGCTGTAGGCAGTTACACCTGAAATAGGAGACACAACCCCAGACCCGGTGGAGAAGAAGCAAAGCTGACCCAGGGGTTGTGGATCCCATTATCTCATCACTGTGTTCTGGTCTTTACACTGGTTTCCTCTTAGCTGTGGTTAAAGAAAAAAAAAATCAAGATTAACACAAAAAAACTCCTCACGTGTGTAATTTCAACATTTTATTCGATTGGGGGGCGACTATGGCTTAGCAAGCACATCCCTTGAGCCTCCTCCTGCTCGGTCCGCTGGCTCTCCTTTCTCCTCCACCTGCTCCCTGTACACTGATCCTTCGCTGTCCCCTGTCCTTGTTCTCTCCGCTCTCTTCCCTCTCAGACCCCTTCACTCAAAACTCCTCCTCCTCGCCTCTCTCTCTGTCCCCTCCTCTCTCAGTTCCCCACACCCTCCTTCCTGCTCTCCCAGTGTAGCTTTCTGTTCCCAGCCCATCTATTCAAAATGCCCTGATGGGGACTTTCTGATTTCTCTGTTTCTGGCTTCTAGGATTTTAAAGGTAAGATGAAATCTTAAATGTAGCTATCAAAAAGCCTTCACGCCAGTTGGGAAAGACTAAGGGAGGAAAGATGGTGGTTCAAGCTAAAATAAGGAAAGTGTAATGATAAAACAACTTTACTGTAAATATTCTAAGAATACAGACTACTTCTTATATTTCTTTGTGGCCTCCATAGAGCCTAGCACTGTGCCTAACACACACACGTACACAAACACTAACAAAAATGTGTTGAATGAATGAATGAATGAATGAATACTGAAACAAAATGTAGTTTTATTTCATTGAGCACATAGATCCACAGTGTCCTCTGAGCCAGAGAGCAGAGATGTGGGTCTTCAGAGAATCCCAGAAATCCTCTGGTGAAGGTACAAATTCACTTATATTTAGAATAAGCATTATTAAAATGTACTGTTACTGCTCAGGTTTGTCTTCCTCAATAGGCTAAGGAAGGAGGAAACAAAGGAGGAAGCGTCCCTTGTTTCCATTGCTAATTTGCTTGGCAAACCCTCTTTTACACATACAAGTAGAATCCTAATACACAAGTTCTGTACACAAAGCCGCTGACTCTACAGCTGTCCAGTGATGACACCAGATCACTACCCATCCCCCTACACTCAACTAGTTCACCTGCTGGATTCATCTAACTCATCCTTTCAACAACTATTTATTTTGTATCTTTTTTGTGCCACTCTTTATGCTGAGTACTTTACTCATACTATCTCATTTAATCCATATAACACTCTGAAAAAGGTACTATTTTTATCCCTACTTTTCAGAGGAGAAAACTGAGGCTAAATTGGTCAAGGACATTCATCAACTATCCCAATGTGCCCACCTCAGAGGGAGTTCCCCAGACATGGGACTTGCAGTTGTTGGTTTTTTTTTTTAACCAGGACAGTCCCAGGGAAGCTGTCCCAGTTTGCCAGGAGCTGGGGAGTTCCCGGGTCATGGGACTTTCAACACTACAACTGGGAAAGTCCCGTGCAAAGTGGATGAGTTGGTCACCATACCATAATCACATGCCCAAGGTCACACAACTGATACACATTAGAGATGGATTCAAAGTCACCCTTTGTTTGACTCCAAGACCCCCACTTTTTCTTACTCTGCCTTACCCCCCAACCTCTAATCTTATTTCTGGCTGTGTCTAAGACATCTCACTGCTACTTTACACCCCAAACACCACCACCCCAAAAAAATCTCTCTTCCCCTAAAACCAACTGTGCTAACTCCAACGCCACTGAATTCCCTAAAAGCATCCCCAGAGTCACCGCCAAAGCTCCTCAACCCTCCCCTCCCTTGCTGCTCCCTCTCAACCCCTGAATTCCTGGGACCAAAATGTTTCTCACCCTCCAAGTGTCCACCCTGCACACCACTCTGAAGATGCACTCTCTAGAATGATGGCCTGAAAGAGAACTCACAGGCAACCTTGTACTTGGATTGTTAAGAAACTAAGGCAAAGAGAATGAAAGGGCAGAGGCCAGTCTAGCACTGTATCTTCCTAACCTCAGGCCAGATTGTTTTCCAAAACAGCACCCTTTGACTCTCCAGTGGTTCCCCTGGGCCTCAGAGCAAGTGAAAATGCTGCACCTGGAGACATACCTGCCCTCCCACTCTCCCTACAAGCCCATCACATACACTCTGCTCTGCTAGGTTGAACTGGTCCTTGTAGACTTCTAATTTCCTTCAAATCTACTCCTCTGTTCTTGTCTGCCCTCCTCTCCCTCCATCACTAAGGAGGTTTATATTGAGCACCTTCTATGGGCAAAACCTCACACTAGGGATGACATCCAGGAGGAAGACACAGCACCCAAAGCAAGCAGCTAGCTGCATTCTAGCTTTGGTTCCACCTCCTTACAACCCCTCCTCCTGACTCCTTTTCCTCATGACTTTCCAGAACATAACACGGTCTGTACCATGACTGTGGGCATTGAAGCTTTTCAAATAATTTTCTATCTGCTCCATGTTGACGGCTCTTGCTTTCTTAATAAGATTGCCTGGTCTTGGGTATAATTGTACTAGAAAGCCTTTCTTCTCAGGCCCACAACACGTCTGGCCTTGTGCTTGGCATATACTAGGTACTTGAGAAGTGCTTGTTGAGCTGAATTAAATTGGTCACAACAGATTATCTGTCACAAACAATCTTTTACAGCTTCTTTCTCTTTTCTCACCAATTGCAGTTTACATAGCAGTCATTCTCCCCAAGGAAACCTCAACTGGGCACAATTTGCACCGCAGTCCAAGAGGGACAGAGCTGACATCACATTGACCCATTTACATTTGTTGATTCCATCGGCTCAGGAGAACCCACCTCCTTTCTATGCTTTTCCTTCTCCCCCAGACGTCTCAAAGAGCCTAATCACTATCTTCTGAATCCTCCCTGTCACCTTCCACCCCCTCACCCAATGCACACACCACCTCAAATACTAAACCACAACTCAGACTTTTAAAGTTCAAGAACTAAAAAGAATGAGCAATTGACTCATTTTTTTCTTGATTCAAAGAGCTGTGGGTTCTCTAGAGAGGCCTTGGCACCCCTTATGTGGGTCTGATCCCAATGCCAGGGCAAACCAAGGGGACTTCTACTTCCCTAACCCAATTCAACAGTGTACCGTAAGTGACACTACCTTGACATTTAACCTTGAGCATATAAGTCCCTTTACTGCTCTGGGCTACAAAGTGAGGGGCTGCTTCTCTGCAGGCTCCCCAAGGACCCTCAGCTCACATGTTCTATGACCCTGATTTCCTTCTCGTTCCTGGGCTCTCTCCACAGCAGCACAACTTGTCCAAAACACAACACCAGCCCCAGCACATCCTCTGCTGCCAACCCCGCTTTTCTACTGCCGGTAGGAAGATGGTTTCTTTCTTCTTTGTATTAAATTCCAGGCTGAGAAAAGGTCATGAAAACTGTTAGTTCATCAAAGAAGAACTGGGGGAAGACACCCTCGGTGAAAGGGCAAGCAAGCCTCAGAGGCCCTAAACTCTCAGCTGTCCTATGGAGATAAAGCTACTCCAAAAACTTTCGTGGGTGGATTTCAGCAGCTCACGTAAGTCCTCTAGCCATTCACTGTCTCAGAATGGAGCAGTAAGTAGATAATGAGTGGGCCTCTGAAAAGCCACTGCCGGCTTTGGTATTTTGTGGAATCTTCATCTGGATGACACACACGGCATCCCATTGCTGGACTTCCCTTGGAGAACTCACTTGCAAAGTAAGGGAAAATGCTGTTTAAACCATAATTGCCTTCTAAGGAGAATGGTTCTTAATAAATGGGAAACCCTTTGGATCCGGCAGAGTACCTTGATGGGTTTTTGGATATGCAAAATGGGCCCAGAGTAAAGTATGGGAAGAGAGATTGGGGTAGAGTTGAATTGTTCTACATAATTAATAAGAATTGGAATTGATGGGGAGAACCTGGAAGGAGGGGATGAGAAAAAGAGAGGTGGATGAAGAGATAGGACCAGCAAAAGGGGTGAACCAGGGGTTCTCTGTAGAGTGGCCAGTAAAATCCCAGGGTGGGAGTCCAGAACTTAGATGCCTATTTTCAATATGTATTTGTGTCCTATAACAGTAAAAGTTCCTCCAACTTTCTTTTAAATCTGCTGTAAAATCTTCTCTACAAAATTCCATGTGTGAGTGGGGTTGTTTGTTTGTCTATGATGGTGGAACTCAGAGAGGAGGCTCAATTTCAGATATGAGTCAGATGTGGACTAGAATGAAAAAAAGAGTGGAGCCATAAAATAAGAAAACAGGAGTTAGAAGCCAGGGTGGATTACAAGAAAAGAATCCCCAAAGAATTTGGAGAAATCTCTAGATATTCACAGTGTATTGAACGGGTGGTTCAAGCTCATCTTTTTTAGATTTCAACGGGAAGGAAGACATCATGCGTGTGTGTGCACGTGTGTGTGCGCACACGTGTGCATGCATGTGCATGCTCTCTCACACACACACACACACACACACACACACAACTGAAAAAGAAACTGAAGAAGAGGCTGAGGAAGAACTGGCCAGCTCTGGGCCCAGGTACAGGGGAAGCCCAGCTAACAATGAGCTAGTATCTCTGGAACCTAAAGGCTCTTCCTTGAAGAAAGTGAGCAGGTAATCTTGGCTGCTGGTCAGGAAATGAGAAGCCATCATCAGGAGAAGAGGCAGCTGCTGGCTGCAAAGGGGTGTGGATGTGCACCCCAAGTGCTCTCCACAAGTGAGAGAAACTGACCAGGTGAGGTATGAATTTCTCTTGATGGTTCAGTGCTTTTACGTTGAGTATTTGGAAATGTCTAAAAACTGTGGCATCTCGAAGATGGAAGATGGCTTTTCCTTATAAACCCAGCCCCTGGTAAAGCTATTAAGGAGTGTGTGAATATATATTCGGAAAAACTGAATCAAGAAAGGGAGAGAGCAGGGTTGGCAACCAAAATATGATCCCACAGAAAAATGGATGCTAGCTATAGAAATAGACCCTTCAATAGAGTGTTATCTGGACAGAAACAAAGGGAATGAGAAGTCTGGCACAACCTCAGGTAGACCCATCTGGGCTCTATTGCTTCTACCTTTCCATGCTTTATGCCTTCAGTGCCTTTCACTTTTCCACATATATTTACTGAGTACCAAATACCAGCCAGGTACTTTTCTTGATGCTAGGGATACAGAGATGAAACAAACAGACAAGGCCCTGTGCTCACAGAGTTAACACAGAAAATAAACAAGGAAAAAGTACACGAATGAATGAGATCATTTTAGATACTGTTAGATAGCCTACAAGTAAAATCAAGCAAAAGACTGTGATAGAGAACAACTTGGTATAAAGACTGCTATAGAGAGAGGAGTCAAGAATGGTCCTGAGGAAAGCTCGTCTGTGCTGAAATATGATCCATGAGAAGGAGCCACCCTTGAGAACATGCTGGAGAAGTGCCTCCTAAGCAGAGGGAAGGAGATGCAAAGGCCCTGGGGAGAGCAGAAGGGCTGGTGGGACTGGAGCTAGAGAAAGCACATCGGGAGATGGAGGGAGAAGGGTGGGCAGGAAACCCAGGGGCAGGTCCCACAGGCACTTGAAAGCCACAGTGAGGACATTCAAAGAGGGCCGCCGCCACCTGGTATCCTGTCGTGTAGACAAGTCTCTTTCCTGAGCTGGGGGAAGCCCTGTCTCCTAGAGGAGAAACATGGAGGGAGCCCAGCCCGCATGGAAGGCAGCTCCAGGAGCGGTGCTTACAGCAAAGAGCCACCAGATGGCTCCGTGACAAAACTGCCCAGCACTTTCTCCCAGCATTGCTGACGGCTTTCCTGTTCTAAGGTAGAAGCATTTTTTTTCCCCCACTGAACAAAAAGCTCCTTTAGCAAACAGCCACTTCACTTTTTTTTTTCTTTTAAACAAAAGGAACCAGTAGCAACCAGTACAATAGGGTAGTCAGGTGACTTATCTTTTCATCCTGATGGCCAAATGAGGCAATTCCTATTAGCCAGGGGGTTCCTCTATGCTCCATTCTCAAGCTCTCACTTTTTCAAAGTACTGCACTGTGCTCAACCCAACTGGCTTGGTCACTCTCCTTTCCAGATAGACAATCCTAAGAAAACAAATGCCAGTAGCCCACACCACAGGCCAAATTCCAACTCTCCAATGAGCTGACTTGCCCAGGAAGTAATGGCTCCCCGGCACTTAAAAAAACTCAGATGATGGTGTGTGTGAGATTGTGGGGCTGGAAGGGTGGGAGGGGCAGAATGGAAAAGGCAGGCAGGGTGTTTGCTTTTTACACCAAAGTTTCTTCACAATGGCGTGCTTTTGTTTTTGTTTTTGTCTTTGTTTTTTAAATAGAGGCAAAAATTGCTCCAGATCTCCTAAGAAGAACTGGCCCTAGAAACAGTTGTTTGGTTTGAAAGGAGGGTCTTCAGTGACCAGCATGCAGGGGGCACCAGGAAGCAAAGGTCTGCAGGGCTTGTCAGTGAGTCAGACGAATTCATCAAGTAGCCACAGAGGCCTCTTACCAGCTCTGAGGATGGAAGGGGGAAAATAGCCCTTGTCTTTAAGGAGCTTACAGTCTAAAGCTGGCGTAGGAATTCTTGCCCCCTGGAATTCTTTTCCTTTCTGTCTGCTGAAACTAGCCTCTCTCTTCCTTGAGCTCTCACAGTCCTTCGTACATATTATAGTTGTGTCAGACCTGTGTGCCTCACTAGATGGGCTGTTCCCTGAGTCCAGACCCATATGTCATCCACTTCTATTTCCCCCAGAACCTCCCACAGAGTCTGGGAGAGAGAGAAATAGATAGGCAGATTGACAGACAGATAGATGAGAGAGAGAGAGAGAGAAAATAGTTTAATAATATTGCTCTCCACCTCTCCCTGACACAGGTACACACACACACACACACACACACACACACACACTTAAAGGATATACATGTCATGATCTAGTAGCTCATTACCACAACTCCCAATGGGGCAAACTCAAGGTGAAAAAACATCCCCAGAACATGAAGCTGTATGATGATTTTCTATCTGCCTGACCAAAAAAATAGAAAGCCAGAAGGGCCCTTCTTGAATTATTTTCAGTAATGAGGAGAAGAGAGGCCCGCTGTGCTAGTCCATCATGTTTTCATAAAAGGTCACACATGTCCTTTCTCCAATGACATCTGAAAAGATGAAGCATGACAGGGAGCTCCTCTGAATATGACCCACAAACTGCCATTGTTGAAGAGATGTTCTCCCTGCCCTTGATTTGCTGGTAGTACAAGGTGTTTGAGCGTGATTGGCACTCCCAAAGAGCTCTGTATGGTGAGTTTAAGAACTGCCATTGGCTGAATCTCCCGATAGCGTTGCTCTGATCACATATCTCCCTAGGCAGAATCCACTTAAATGGCTCTCAATTGCCTACACATTCAGTCAAAGTCCACTGACCTGGAAGTTAGACCCTTCTCAGCTGAAACCTCTGCTTCCTCTGGGAAACTTCCTGGCTGCCCTCACCCAGTAGCATCTGCCATCACATGTTTCCATAGCACTCTGAACTTCCAGCCCTTCACACCCTGATAATTGTTTAATTGAATTTGAATTAAATATTTGTTTAATGTCACAACAGTAGACTGCTGAGTCCTGTGTGTACAGGGCCCAGGGCTTTTTGTTCCAGCACTCAAAGTAGTGCTGGGGACTAAGGAAGTCCTCATAAATATTTATGACTCATTTGGAAACTGACTGATTGGATGTTCTGGTCCCAACTTACCTTTTCAGCTTCATCTCCTGATTCCTCCATACACACACCTATGTTTCATCCAAATCCATCATTCCCCGACACTGTCTTTACTTTCTGATCTCTGTCACTTTGTTCACGTAATTCATTTTTCTTGGATAATGGATATTATTGCCATTCTTTTTAAGGACAACCAGAATCAGAGAAGACAGAAGAATATTTTTATTGAGATATAATTTCACGTACAATAAAATGCACCAGTGATTTTTAGTATATTCACAATGTTGTGCAATCATTACCACTAATTACAGAACATTTCAATCACCTGAAAAGAAAGCCTATACTCATTACCCATCACTCCCCATTCTCCTCCCAAGTTACTGTCAATCATTAATCTACTTTTTGTCTCAATATATTTGCACATTCTAAATATATATATATATATATATATATATACACACACACACACACACACACACACACACACACACACACATACACACACACACACACATATATATTTACCTACCCTAGATATTTCATTTAAATGAAATCATACAATATGTGGCCTTTTGTGTCTGGCTTCTTTCACCCAGCATAATATTTTCAAGGTTCATTTATCAGTACTTCATTCCTCTTTATGGCTAAATGATATCCCATTGTATGATTTACTGCATTTTATTTATTCATGCATCAGTTGATAGACATTTGGGTTGTTTCCACTTTTGAGTTATTATGAATAATACTGCTATGAGTATTTGTATACCAGCTTTTGTGTAAACATGTGTTTTCAATTATCTTGGGTATATATTTAAGAGTGGAATTGTTGGATCATATGGTAACTCTATATGTAACTTTGTAAAGAACTGCCGATCTGTTTTTCCAAAGTAGCTGTACCACTTTACATTCCCACCTGCAATGTGTGAGTATTCCAATTTCCTACATTGTTGTGAACATATATTATTATCTATTATTGTTGTTGTTGATAATGATGATGATGATGATGATAATTGCCATGCCAGTGGGTATGAAGTAGAATCTCGTTATGCTTTTGATTTGCATTTCCCTGATGACTAATGAGGTTGGGCATTTCCTCATGTACTTATAGGCTTTTTCTTTATTTTATTTGGAGAGATGTCTATTGAAATTCTTTGTCATTTTAAATTGGGTTATTTATCTTTTTATTGTTGAGTTGTAAGAATTCCTTATACGCTCTGGATACTAGACCCTTATCAGGTCTTTGCAATATGATTTGCAAATATTTTCTACTATTCTATAAGTTATCTTTTCACTTTCTTGATAGTATCCTTGAAGAACAAAAGTTGAATTTTGATAATGCCTAATTTATTCTTTGGTTTCTTATTCTTTAAATGCCATATCTAAGAAATCATTATCTAAGGCAGGGTCACAAAGATTTACATCTAAGGAGATCTTTTCTTTTGAGGGTGTTATAGTTTTAGCTCTTACAAATTTAAATCTTTGATTAATTTTGAGTTAACTTTTGTATATAATATGAGGTGGACGGTGCAGATTCATTCTTTTACATGTGGATATCCAGTTATCTAAAGATCATTTGTTTAAAAGATAATTCTTTGGAGTATAGTATAGAAAATAGAGTCAATGGAATTGTAATAGATATATACAATGTCAGAGGAGCAATAGATTGGGAGAGGGGGTTATCACTTTGTGAGGGGTGAAATGTCTAACTATTACATTATTTTGTACACCTGAAACTAATTAAAGAAAAAAATGATTATTCTTTCCCCATTGAACTGTAAGGTAAAAAGAAACATTTTTAATACAATCCTGACTGAAGAGGCTGTGTGGTAAAGGCCACCACTGTCTGAGGCATGGCTGTTAGGAACGCAGAGACTGGCTTGGTTATTTTTTGCAATACCAACTATGTAAAAATTCCATGAGCACTATCTCAGTCCACCTCTTTCTATATGTACCAATGGTTCTTAACCTTGTAAATAATCCAATGAAATTGTGGACTCTCTCATACACATAATATTCTCCTTAAAATGTTGAGTTCACAGACATCTTCCCACCCAATAAGCCCATCCACAGACCCTAAGCTACGGACTCCTGCTCTACTCTTTTTCCCACAGAGTTCATCCACTGCTAAGACTCCAGACAACAACCCTGCAATGCAGCTGACTCACCTTGTTTTTGTTTATTTATTTGTGTATAACCCTACCCTCTCCTTTGAACCATACATTTTCACTAAATGTGTACACTTAGTTCCTGGGCATCTCAAGTTTCACACATTCAACTTGTCATCTTAGCTCCCCTCAAACAAACTCATACCCCAACTTCCCTTTTTCTGATTACAGCACTGTCCTTCCCATCACCCAGACTAAATCTCAAAGTCATCTTCACTTCTTCTTCCCTTCACCACCCCTCCCCCACCATCCAATCATGCCTTTCCTTCTCCTTCCCACTTCAGGCCTGAAGTTCAGACATTAGGACTATAGTTCAAGTCTCCAGGGCTGTATAATTATTTCTTCAACCTGACCACTTATCAGTACCATGCCTGGTCCAAACTCTTATCTGAGGCCTAGCTGATGCAATAGATGTCTCTGACCTTGCTTGTTTCTTGTCTCTGGGTTCTTTAGTTTCTAATTTATTGGAGTATAGATTTTATCTGCTGAGAGCACAGTTCTGAGCATTTCATTTTGTAGCTTGGAAAAACTTAGTGGCTTGTCATGGTCCTCCAAATTTAGTATTAACCCAATTGGTCAGAAGTTCAAGATTCTCTACTCTATGATTCACCAATCATCTGGCCTCATCTCCTAACTCTCCCCAAAGCAGACCCTATCTTCCAGCCCAAACAGTCAACACTAACATTCTCTGCCCCTTGCCTTCATCCACTACCTTGCCACTACTCTTAGCAAGCTCACTTTACTGAGCGTTCAAGCCCAGCCCAATTGTGATCACCTCCATGAAGCCTCTCTAACTGCCCCTGCTGGGAGGCAGGGGGCATTTTTTTTTATATGACATTTACTATTATTATGCAACTTAAATTCTTCTTAACATTGTCTTGAATAAAATAGTTCCATAATGGATACTGGTCATATTCAGCAGTGATTCTCAAGAGAACATGAATCAGAATCACTTGGGGAACTTTCTCAAAATACTCCACTTGGGACCCAGACTTCCAGATTTTGAGAAGGAATCATCTGCTGATAATTATGATGTACATCACAAATTAAGAACTACTTGTCAAATTAACAAAACTAGTAGTAATAATGATGGTTAAAATATGCTGAATATTCACTACATGCCAGGCACTGTGTATGCATTAATTCATTTAATCTTCAAGAAGCCCTATGAGGTGGCCAGTATTATTTTCCCATTCTTTGGATAAGGAAACTGAGGATTAACTAAGTCATTTGCCTAAAGTAGGTCATTTATGAATAAATGAATTAGGTGAAATAAAGGTCCCTGAAGGACATTTGCAATCTATTGAGAAACTTAAGTGATTTTCCAGGAAGATCTATGTTAAGATTTAGTCATTTTTACCCAGTTTCCCCTTTTTCTAGTTTTGCGACCTTGGGCAAATTACTTACCCTCTCTGAGTTTTTGTTTCTTCTTCTGTAGAATGAGCATAGCATAATACTTACTATGGTAGAAAGGATTAAATGAGTTAAATCACGTAAAGTACTAAGTGCTTACACAGAGTAAATGCTCAACAGGTTACCTATAATTATCATTATAACTATTTTTGTTCAAAAATATGCCTCAACCCAAGGTAGTCCTTCCTAGCTCCAGGCAACAATGATGGGCTGAGCAGCATGATAGCCTAAATAAGTCACATGTAAGACTGACTTTCATTCTTTTGGGTGGGGATAAAGTTAATAAATATATTTTTACTGGGAATTTCTAGGTGCCAGACATTAAAATGCAGCAATAAATAGAGATAGGGTCCCTGCCCTAAGGGAACTAACAATTTTGATTGCTGAGATCAGAGCCACTCCACTCACAGCAGAGTTTGTCCATTGGCCTGGAGGCATGTGAGTTCTTCAGGAACTGCCAGTATCAAGGTTTTTCAGCCTCTTAGGGATGGCCCATTTCTACAACATAATATTCCCCTCCCAGATGGAAAAGGCATGGAAGGATATGGATGCGGCTTTGGGGTTTAATCACTTCTACCTCTGCCTGAAACCTCATTGTTCTCAAACTTCCCTTTGACATGCACCAAACGTGGTCTAGTTCTACTTTCTCTCCTTCCTAAATGTACTTCAGAATAAGAAAAGAGAATGATTATAAATGATTGTAATGGGTTCTTTTGCAGGAAGAACACAGACATGAAATGTTTCAGTTATTGCAACCTGCACTGGGCTGCAAGTGCAATTTCAATTTAGCGCTTGCATTTGCATAGCATTTTGGGATTTATGGTATTCTTTGACATACACCTTATGAGGTAGGAATTATTCAGTTTTAGAGATGAAGAAACTGAGCCTCAGAGAGCTTGTATTATTTACGCAAGATTGCCCAGCAAATGAGCTGCTTTGACAAATTCTGGGGAGGCTCTTTAAAAGGGAATAGACTGTGGAGGTGCGGAAGGGACAACTTTTGCCTTTCTTTCTTCTCCCCACTTCTTGCCTGAAATTCAGGCATTAGGGCCATAGTTCAAGCAGCCACATTGTAACTGTGAACTTGGAAGCCATGCAAAAAAGGATGGCAAAGCAGAAAAACAGAAGCAACTGAGGCCACTGATGTCTTCTTGCATCACCAGACTAGCTTTGAACAGCCTACTTTTGGCTTTTTTTTTCTTTTAATGTGTTTAAGATATTATAGTTGGGTCTCTGTTTTGAGTAGCTATAAGCTCTCCTTAGCTGCCAAACAGTATTATCTATAATTGCACAAAACCGGTAACAATCATCAATAGGGACGTGGTTTAGCAAATGATGTCACATCATTATAATTGTGCCAGAGAGTAACACTCTCTCCATTCCTAAGAGGGACCTATACTACCTCTCCCACATAAGCCATTAAAATGACAGTTGTAAATAACATACGAGGTCTGATAATTAAGTTCACGAACTTGTTGCAATACTGTTGCTAAACTTTTTTGATATCAGAGGGATTATTCATTATGAATTTGTATCAACTGGACAAACAGTTAACCAAGTTTACTATTTGGACGTGCGGAAAAGGTTGCATGAAAAAGTTAGATGACCTGAAATTTCGCCAACAATTCATGGCTCTTGCCTCATGACAATGCACGAGCTCACACGGCACTGGCTGTGAGGGAGTTTTTAGCCAGTAAACAAATAACTGTATTGGAACACCCTCCCTAATCACCTGATCTGGCCCCCAGTGACTTCTTTTTTTACTCAAAGATAAAGGAAATACTGAAAGGAAGACATTTTGATGACATTCAGAACATTAGTGGTAATACAACAATAACGCAGATGGCCATTCCAGAAAAAGAGTTCTAAAATTGCTTTGAAGGATGGATTAGGCGCTGGCATTGGCATTGGTGCATAGCTTCCCCCAAGAGGAATACTCAAGGGTGACCATAGTGATATTCAGCAATGAGGTACGTAGCACTTTTTTTAGGATGAGTTCGTGAACTTAATTGTCAGACCTCATAGATATAAATTCCCAAGCCCATGATATGCTTCATTGCATATACATTATAATAGAAATCATACAAAATATTTGTATATGAAGGAAAAGACCAAAACCTAATATACAAAAATAATAAGCTTTAAGCTGCCAGAATCATAGCTCATTTTTTATTCTATTTTCAAAATTGTCTTTAATGTTGTTGTCTTATTCAAATCTAAAAAAATTATTTAAATGTTGGGTTCTCCAAATCATCACCCTGTAATAAATTAAATCCAAAATCCTACACTACAGAGCTAGGATTTACCTACTCTTTCTCCAAACTTATATGAGTGCGGTCCCCTATCCCATCTAATACTGGAGCAAGTGTTCATACTTTAGGGAAGGCTGCTTTAGGGGAAGAGGGTATCTAGTGCTCAGCAACTTATCACCTCACACAAACTCTATGAAACAACCAAGGGACACTTGAATATGCTCTGATCCTGCTGCATCTATTTTGCTCAGTGTTTCTAGAGTCAAGTGGATTTTTCCACTGGTAATTTGCATGTTGTTCCCATGATTACATTTTAAAGTTGATGAGTGATATTTAGAAGTAGAAGGCTTTCCACTTCTAGTTCCTCTCTTTGGTATGTAATGTGGGCAAGTTAATTAACCTGTCTGGGCTAAGCCTTGCTTTCTACCAGATGGAATACCATGCATAAGATGAATAAATGCTACATCTTTTCAAATACAGCCAATTACACTGCTAGAAATGTCATGCCCAACCTCCTCTTCCCCACCACTCAAAAATCACAAGAATAATTAACAAACTAAACAGTAAGACATAGTTACTTAGAATTAGAAATAAAAGACTGATTAAGTCATTCTACCTGCATGATTGTTTTCCCACCAGTCTGTGGATTTGTGACTATGGTAGCCAAAGGGGGTTCAGCTGAAAACCAGGAGACTAGATAGTAAAGTTGCATGTGATAAAATCACATAGAAAAAATGTCTGTATCTGTAAGAGGACATATTTCCTACTTTATTTAGGACAAGATGCTCAGGAGAAAATAGCAAAATGATGAATCAGGAAAGGCTGGACCAGGCCTGATCCTGCTGAGGCAGATTTTATGAAACAGGTAATAAATAAATAAATAAATAAATAAATAAATAAATAAATAAATAAATAAATGAAATTTAATTGTGTTTGCCAAATAAAAATTAAAATAAAGAAACATTACTATCTACTATCACATTTCAGTAAAGAAAACAGATATTTTACCAACATAATAAGAGATGCCTCATTTCAGAATAAAAGACAGTTCCTAAAATTGAATAAATTTAGTGATGTGAAAACCTCACTACCTTGCCCTTACTTTTCTCATTTCCTGATGCACCAGTGAAAACTCTA
This sequence comes from Hipposideros armiger, assembly GCF_001890085.2. NCBI lineage: Eukaryota > Metazoa > Chordata > Mammalia > Chiroptera > Hipposideridae > Hipposideros > Hipposideros armiger. The sequence continues at coordinate 2,834,795 of NW_017731511.1, read as the reverse complement.
TCCCATACTAGCTCCAGTCTAAGGAATAGTATTTAGGAATGACTGCTTTAGTAAAGAGTCTCCTTCTGGTTCACTCATGTGACCTGGGAAAAATTACTCCACTTCCCGGAGATTCAGTTATCATCCATAAAATAGAAATAATGTGTGCTTACCTGGCTTACCTCACAGGACTGTGGTCAAATGAGACATGGTAACATTCACAAAATCGCTCTGGAAAAGGTGAAGAATTATAAAACTGTTTAAGATCGTTATTCTTTCTCAACTTCAGCTATATACTTATTCCCAAACTCCTGGGATTAGATGATTTTACTATAAAATGGTTCATTTCAGAGAAACAGCAAATGCCAGGTGCTCACACATTTTCTCCATTAGGAAAATAAAATATGAATTGATAGTTTACCATGGAGACTAGGAAGGTACATTTACGTTTAAGGAGCACCATTTAAAACTCATCCAGGACAATTATTTCACTTGATCCTTTGAGTGTGAGCAGATTCTGCCTAAACCAAGTCATATGAATAGGAGTCTTTACCATTTTTAGAGTTTCCAAAAGAAGTTGCACAGATTCAAGATTCAGCACCTCACCAACAACATATTTTATTCATCTCTGTATCTACATAACTGAGAGCAACGCCAGGGACAGAATAAGCGTTTGATGAATGCTGAATAAACAAATAGACTTATAATCTTGGCCCTGGGAAAGCATTTTTCAGTTTATTTCCATAGTGTTCTCATCAATAAACTGGGAAGAAAACTCCAGCTAACTCCTGGGTGGTTACAAATATTTTCTATTAAAAATAACAAGAAAGTATATTGCTGGTAGAAATATAAAATGGTAGTCACTTTGGAAAAACAGTTTGACAGTTTCTTAAAAGGTGAAACATAGAATTACTATTATATATAACCCAGCAGTTCCATTACTAGATATGTACCCAAGAGAACTGAGAACATACCTTCATACAAAAAAAACTGTACATAAATGTTCATAGCAGCATTATTCTGAATAGCTAAAAAGTGGAAACAACCAAAATGCCCATCCACTAGTGAATGGATAAACAAAATGTGGGATATCCTTATAATAGAATATTATTTGTCAATGAAAAGTCATGAAGCCTTGTTGCATGCTACAAAATGGATGAATCTTGAAAACATGCTAAGTGAAAGAAGTCAGACAAAACAAGACACATGTTGTATGATTTCATTATATTAAACATCTATAGTAAATATAATATTGAACATCAACTATAATTTAAAAACAATTTTTTTTAAATGTCCAGAATAGGCAAATCCATAGAGACAAAAAGTATTAGTGCTTGTCAGGGGTAAGGGAGTGGCAATCAGAACTAATTGTTAATGGGTATGAGGTTTCTTTTTTGAATGGTGGAAATGTTCTGGAATTAGATAGTGGTGATGATTGTACAACATAGTGAATATACTAAAAACCACTCAAGTGCACACTTTTAAATGATGTTTTTTATGTTATGTGAATTATATCTCAATGTAAAAAAATTTAAATATAAAAAGCTGTAAGAGATAGGTCTAAGATGGTGGATTAGGTAAACACTATGCCTACTGCTTCCCAGGATCACACCAAAATTACAAATAAATTTTAGAACAATCAACCTCAAGAATCATCTAAAGACTAGCTGAACCAAAATCTTATAACTAAGGATATTAAGAAAAGGCCACATAGGAACTGGAGGAGAGACAGGGATGTGAAACAGGCTGACCCCGAACCCACAGATAGTGGTTGAACACCACTGTGAGGGACGCCTTGGTGGCAGAGGTCCCCCTGGAAGAAGGAGGGGTCTCATCCCAGGCCCACATTGGGCTTCCCAGCCCAGGGGTCCTGTGCCAGATAAAGGAGTTCCCTCAACATCTGACAGTGAAAATCTGCAAGGTCTCTGTCTGCCCATTCCAGTGAGATGAAAGGCAGCTGGAAACCCAGACGCTCTCTTCAAAAGCCCACACACAGGCTCACTCACTTGCAAACACTAACCTAGTCTCTGATGGAGGGGCAGCAGCTCCAGGGGCACCAGAGACATATGGGGAAAAGCTGAGTTGTGTGGCTTCAAAGCAAGGGCTGGAGAGATCAGAACCTTTATCCCTGTGTGAAGCCTGCCTCACATATAGCCTACCGGAGGGCGCCAGTTTTGCTATTGGTGAGCCCTCCTCCGAAGGGCCAAATCTGAGTCCACATTGGTCTGGTGAAATTTGCTCATGCACACCACCGTGGTGATGCTCTGGGTCCCTGCCTTGCATGGCTGGTGCTGCATTGCCTGGGGCCTTCTCGGCTGCTGAATGACCAGCCCCACCCCCACAAGTTACAGAGGGCTCTTACAGAAGCAGACAACTTGCAGTGGCTCAGGGACTGTTGATGGTGGACAGTAACCCAAACTCTGTGCCCCAGCCTCTCTTGGGCAGCTCTCAGGGACCTGTGGGCCTGAGGTGAGCAGTGGCTGGCCACGGTGCTCTCAGGTCATTTTTGTGAAGTGGTCACAGGCTGGGCAGTGGTGCAAGAACCAAAACTACATTAACTTTGTAAAAACCACTACACATACCCAGTAGCTCCCTGGAACCCTGCCCCACTCACTATCCGCACCTGTGAGGCTGCCCTGCCCCACGGGCCATGGAAGCTTTTGACAACAGCAGATGACCTGTGGCTGCTTGGGGGGGCTTTTGGTGGTGGGCAGTGATCCAAAACCTTGTGGGCTACTCTCAGATATTTGCAAGCCTGAAGTAAGTGGTGGCTGGTTGCAGTGTTCTCAGTGATCACAGACCGGGTACTGGTGCAAGACCTGAATCTTCATTAACTTTGTAAAAATCATTGGCCACATATTGTGACTCCCTGGGACCCAGCCCAGCCCAGCTAGTGCTACATCATCAGAGGCACTCTCAACTCCAGGTCAACCAGCTCAGCCCATGCACCTAAGGAGGCTCTTTCAACGACTGGACCTTATGGGCAGCAAGCAGGTGACAACAGGCCTAGGGGACCCTGGGGCTTTTGCTAAGCTTCTCAGGCCTAATACTGGTTGCAGCCAGTTATGGTTCACAGGAAGGCCAACCCCACACACCTCGAGGTCCAGTGTGGACAGCACACCAAACCACATATAGATTTGTGGTTTTTACCAGGTAGCTGTTGGCCAATTACAGGCAAGACTAAAATTGGCCTATACAGGAGAATTTCCTAAGAGACATGAGAAACAAGACACCAAGAGGCCAGCATCAGACCACACCAGAGCACTACCTGGTTAGCCCTACAAGCAGCACACACACACAGGGTGGTCTCAATAGGCACAAGAGCTGGCAGGGGCAAATCCCCCTCTGAGGGGTCAGTGCCCACATAGCAGCTCATACACTGTGGGCATAGCCAGTCCTCACAGTCAATCAGCCTGGGAGGCAATCTCACCCACTGATGCACCAAAAGCAATCAAAGCTCAACTACAACAGAAGAACACACACAAAAGGACACTCCTGGAACACACACTAAGAGACCAGGGAGACTGTGATTGGACCACATAAGGACACATACGACATAAGGCCACCCAGTAAAAACTGAGAGACATAGGAGATCTACCTAATACATAGAAGCAAATATGGAGAGAAAGCCATTATGGGGAGACAAAGAAATATGTCCCAAATAAAAGAACAGAAGAAACCTCCAGAAATAGAACTAAATAAAATGGAGGCAACCAATCTAGCAGAGAAAGAGTTTAAAACACTGGTTATAAGAATGCTTAAGGAACTTAGTGAGAATTTCAACAAATAGATAGCAAGCATAAAGAAGGACATAAAAATTATAAAAAAGAGCCCATCAGAAATAAAAGATACTATAACTGAAATAAAGAATACACTAGAGGGCCGGCCAAGTGGCGCGATGGTTAAGAACTGGCTTGGGACACCAGAGGGCCCCGTTTCAGATCCCACATATGAGGCCCAGTGACACTGTCCTCCACAGCTAAGATGCTGTACAACAGCTCAACCAGGAGCTGGGCTGCTGTGAGTTGCCGGCGACGGCATAGGCTGCAGCCCCTGTGGCAGTGGGTTGCCATGGGCTACCGTGTGTAGCCAGCAGCCAGCGTGAGCGGCCAGCAGCCACAGTGAGCAGCCATCCAGAAGAGAGCAACTGATCTGCCTCTCCCGGGAAGAGCGCAATGATGGTACCAACTTGGGCCAGAGAAGCAACGTCCTCCACAACTAGACTGAAGAACTAAAGGACAGCAAATTGTCTGTTCCCCTTCTGCAATTCCCCAGCGCTGTTCCCATACCCCCAATTCCCCAATAAAAATCTTTAAAAAAAAAAAAAAAGAATACACTAGAAAGAATCAACAGCAGATTAGATGAAGCAGAAGCTTGAATTAGTGATTTAAAAGACAAGGTAGCAAAAAACACTCAATTGGAACAACAAAGAGAAAAAAGAATAAAATAAAACAAAGATAGCTTAAGGGGCCTTTGGGACAACATCAAGTATAACAATATTCACATCATAGGAGTACCAGAAGGAGAAGAGAGGGAGCAAGGGATCAAGAACCTACTTGAAGAAATAATAACTGAAAACTTCCCTAAATTAGTGAAGGAAATAGACATACAAGCTCAGGAAATACAAAAAATCCCAAATAAGATGAACCCAAACATACCTACATCAAGACACATCATAACTAAAATGGCAAAGGTTAAATACAAAAAGAGAATCCTAGAAGCAGCAATAAAAAGACAATTAGTTACTTAAAAGGGAGTTCCCATAAGACTATCAGCTGATTTCTCAATAGAAACTTTGTAGGCCAAAATGGAGTGGCAGAAAATATTCAAAGTAATGAAAAACAAGGATTTACAACCAAGACTACTTTACCCAGCAAGGCTATCACTTAAAATGGAAGGAGAGATAAAGAGCTTCCCTGATAAAAAACAAAACAAAACAAAACAAAACAAAAAAAACTAAAGGAATTCATTACCACCAAGCCAGTATTAAAAGAAATGTTAAAAGGATTCTTTAAGCAGAAGGAAGGAGAAAACAAATAAATAAAGATCAAAAATATGAATAATAAAATAGCAGTAACTATGTACCTATAAATAATCATTTTAAATGTAAATGGATTAAATACTCCAATCAAAAGACATGGAATAGCTGAATGGATAAGAAAACAAAATCCATGGGTATGCTGTCCACAAGAGACCCACCTCAGATCAAAGGACAAACACAGATTAAAAGTAAAGGGATTGAAAAAGATATTTTACACAAATAGAAACAAGAAAAAACCTGGAGTAGCAATACTTATAATACATTGGACAAAATAGACTTTAAAACAAAGACTATAGTAAGGGACAAAAAAGAACATTACATGATAATAAAGGGATCAATCCAACAAAAGGACATCATCATAGTAAATATTTATGCACCCAAAACAGGAGCACCTAAATATATAAAGCAAATATTGACAGACATAAAGGCAGAGATCAACAGTAACACAATCACAGCAGGGGACTTTAACACCCCACTGACACCAATGGACAGATCCTCCAGACAGAAAATCAACACAGAAACAGCAGCCTTAAATGACACACTAGACCAGATGGATTAAATTAATATTTTTATAGCATTTTACCCCAAAGATGCAGAATATACATTCCTTTCAAGTGTATGTTTCTTGTATCTTGGAACATTTTCCAAGATAGACCACATGTTAGGACACAAAACAAGTCTCAATAAATTTAAGAGGGTTAAAAACATATCAAGTGTCTTCTCCAACCACAATGTTATAGTATGAAACTAGAAATCAATTACTAGAAAAAGAAAACAGAAAAACACACAAAGAGATGGAGGCTAAATAACATGCAACTAACTAATGAATGGCTCAACAATGAGATCAAGGAAGAAATCAATAGATACCATGAGACATATAAAAATGAAAATACAATGACCGAAAATCTATGGGACACAGCAAAAGCAGTCCTAAGAGGGAAATTTATAGCAATGCTACCTAAAGGAACAAGAAAAATTTCAAATGAACAGTCTAACTTTACACCTAAGGAAACTGGAAAGAGAACAGTGAAGCACAAAGTGAGTACAAGGAAGGAAATAATAAAGATCATAGTGGAAATAAATGAAATAGAGGCTAAAAAAAAACAATAAAAAAGATCAATGAAACCAAGAGCGGGTCTTTTGAAAAGATAAACAAAATCGACATACCTTTAACCTGACTCATCAAGAAAAAAAGAGAGAGAACCTAAGTAAATAAAATCAAGAATGAAAGAGGAGAAATGACAACAGACATTACAGAAATACAAAAAATTTTAAAGAAAATACTACAAGCAACTATACACCAACATACTGAACAATCTGGAAGAAACGGATAAATTCATAGAAGCATACAATCTTCCAAGGCTAAATCAAGAAGAAACAAAGAATCTGAACAGACCCATTATTAACAATGAAATTGAATCAGTAAGCAAAATGCTCCCAAGAAACAAAAGTCCTAGACCAAATGGCTTCACAGGTGAATTTTACCAAACATTGAGAAAATAATTAACACCTTTTCTCCTAAAACTATTTCAAAAAATTCAAGAAAAGGAAAAGCTCCCAAGCTCATTTTATGAGGCCATGATTACCCTGTTTCCAAAACCAAAGACACTACAAAAAAAGAAAACGATAGGCCAATATCCCTAGTAAACATAAATGCAAAAATTCTCAAAAAAAAATTAGCAAACCAAATTCAGCAATACATTAAAAAGATCATACACCACAATCAAGAGGCATTCATTCCTGGTATGCAATATTGGTTCAATATCTGCAAATCAATTAATGTGATACATCGCATAAACAAAATAAAAAATAAAAAGTATATGGTCAAATCAATAGCTGTAGAAAAAGCATTTGACAAGATCCAGCATCCATTTGTGATAAAAACTCTCAACAAAGTAGGAATAGAGGGAACATACAATTATCTCAACATAATAAAGGCCATACATGACAAAACCACAGCTAATATACTCAATGGGGAAAAGCTAATAGCATTCCCCTTAAGATCAGGAACAAGACAAGGATGACCAGTTTCACCACTTTTATTCAACATTGTACTGGAAGTTCTAGCCACAGCAATCAGATGAGAAAAAGAAATAAAAGGCATCCAAATTGTAAAGGAAGAAGTAAACCTGTCATTATTTGCAGATGATATGACATTATATAGAGAGAACCCCAAAGATTCCACCAAAAATTATTAGGACTGATAAATTAATTTAGTAAAGTAGCAGGATACAAAATTAATATCCAGAAATCAGTTGCATTTTTATACACCAATAACAAACTATCAGAAAGAAAAATTAAGAGAACAATCCCATTTACAACTGCATCAAAAAAAGAAAAAAAATACTTAGGAATAAATTTAACCAAGGAAGTAAATGACCTATACTCAGAAAATTGTAAGACACTGAGGAGAGAAATTAAAGAAGATACAAATAAATGGAAACATATACCATGTTCATGGTAGGAAGAATTAATATAGTTAAAATGTCCATACTGCCCAAAGCAATCTAAAGATTTAATGCAACCCTTATCAAAATACCAATGACATTTTTCACAGAACTAGAACAAATAATCCTAAAACTTATATGAAATCATAAAAGACCTCGAATAGCCACAGCAATCCTGAGAAAGAAGAATGAAGCTGGAGGTATCACGCAACCTGATATCAAATTATACTACAAGGCCATAATAATCAAAACAGCATGGTATTGTCATAAAAACAGACACATAGATCAATGGAACAGAATAAAGAGCCCAGAAATAAATCCATGCCTATATGGTCATTTAATCTATGATAAAGGAAGCAAGAATATACATTAGGGTAAAGACAGTCTATTTAATAAATGGTACTGGGGAAACTGGACAGATACATGCAAAAAAAAAAATGGAACTAGACCACCTTCTTATGCCATATACAAGAATAAGCTCAAAGTGGATTAAAGACTTAAAGGTAAGACCCAAAATCATAAAACTTCCAGAAGAAAATATAGGGAGTACACTCTCAGACATTACCCTTAGTAATATTTTTGTTGATATATCTTCTCAGGCAAAGGGAAACAAAAGAAAAAATAAATATATGGGACTGCATCAAACTAAAAAGTTTTTGCATAGCAAAGGAAACCATCAACAAAACGAAAAGACATACTACTGAATGAGAGAAGATATTTGCCAATGATACAGCTGATAAGGGTTAATATCCCAAATTTATATAAAAAAAAAACTCATACAACTGAACACCAAAAAAAAAAATCTAATTAAAAACTGGGCAGAAGGCATTTCTCCAACAAGGTTATACGGATGGCCAATAGGTACTGTATTTCCCCATGTATAAGACGCACCCTTTTTTGAAAAATTTGGGGTCTAAAAACTGGGTGTGTCTTATACAGTTGTTGTATGAGCACAAAAACAAGCGTGAAAAAAGCGGGAAATGCAAGTAAAAAAATCTATAACCACTGTATAAGACATACCCATTTTTTAGACCCCAAATTTTTCAAAAAGGGGTTTTTCAAAAATGGGTGCGTCTTATACATGGGGAAATACGGTATACGAAAAGATGTTCAACATCACTAATCATCAGAGAAATACAAATAAAAAACACAATGAGATACCACATCACTCCTGTTAGTATGGCTATCATCAATAAATCAACAGAAAACAAATGTTGGCGAGGACATGGAGAAAAGGGAACCCTTGTGTACTGTTAGTGGGTTTGCACGTTGGTGCAGCCACTATGAAAAACAATATGGAGTTTCCTTAAAAAATTAAAAATAGAGCTACCTTATGACCCAGCAATTCCACTAATGGTTATTTAGCCAAAGAAATCCAAAACACTATTTTGAAAAGGTATATGCACCCCTCTGTATACTGCAGCGCCGTTCACGATAACCAAGATATAGAAACAACCGAAATGTCCACCAATCAATGACTGGCTAAAGAGAAATTGTGGTACATTTATGAACAGAGTATTATTGTACCATAAAAAAGAATGAAATCTTACCATTTGCAACAACATGGATGGACCTAGACAATATTATGCTAAGTGAAATAAGTAAGACTAAGAAAGACAAATACCATATGATCTCACTTATCTGTGGAATCAAAAGAAGAGGATAAATGAACAAACAAATAAAAAATAGACTCATAGATACAGAGAACAATGTGAAGGTTGCCAAATGGGAGAGAGTTGGGGTGATGGGTGAGAAAGGTGAGGATTCACAAAATGATAGTTACAAAATTGCCATGGGGATGTGAAGGGTCGTATGGGGAGTATAGTTAATAATGTTGTAAAACTGTGTATGGTGTCAGATGGGTGCTGGATTTGATGGTGGGATCAATTCATAAGTTGTATGGATGCCTGGCCACACTGCACTGCACACCTGAAACTAATATAAAAGAGTATTGAATGCCAACTATTATATATGTGTGTATTATATATATATACACACACACATATATATGTATTATAAAATATAAAATATAAATACATATATAAAATATACATATTATAGCCAAAAAAGTATACACATTTCAAGAAAGGAATAAGCTATTAAAATTGTAATATTCCATTATACAATAACAAAAGAATACAAGTCACATTTGACTTCTGCAATTACAAGAGGTGCTCAAAGTGGTTTCCATCAGCGTACTTTTAATATAGTCTTTTCCTTTTTTTAAAGTGTGTATACGTTTTTTGGCACCCCTCTGTGTGTGTGTGTGTGTGTGTGTGTGTGTGTGTGTGTGTGACCATACATATGGTCACAGGATGCAAAGTACAGCATAGGGAATATAATCAATGGTATTGTAATAGCTATCTATGGTGTTGAATGAGTAGTAGACTTGTTGGGGTGATCATTTTGTGAAGGGTATAAATGTCTAATCGTTACGTTGTTTTGTACACTTGAAACTAAAAATAAAAATAAAAATAAAAGGCTGTAAGAAACAGGGAATTTAGAAGTGCCCAGGAGGTTTATATTTTATTGAATCAGCCTTAAGAAATTAGTTTCTAGTTATGCCTCCTCCACATTAAAAAGATCCTTCACCTGCCAGAGCTATTTCTTTAAATTTCTGTCAAGAAACGTTTTCCTTTTACAGCACCTGGTAGAAAATATGCACTGAATAAATGGTGAATGAATGAATATATATGAGGACCCACATTCAATTTCCTAATAGACAAGATTTTTTAAATACATTTTAAGACATAGCAGGAAAGCCTGACAGACTTTGCTTCAAACATCATAAAGAATCAACAAATCCCAGTAGAGTGACCCAGCTAAAAACTGAATAAGCACTGGCACCTTTGATGCGGGAGTTCTTAGGTCTCAAGAATACTCTGAAACCATGACAATTTTACTCAATGAATTATTTGAAGCATAAATTCGCAAACTTTGAGATGTCTTCAGTTACATCAAGTGAAATCTCAAAATCTAAGTTTTCAAAATAAAATTAACTGGACTTCCTTAAATGGTTAAAGCCAATCTATTCTCTATAGCACATTTAGGTAGAGAAGGGCATAGTGCATAGCCAGGAGTAGAAACTACAAAAGGATTTGCAGTAACAGTATTGAAATGTCTTGACTGAGACTTCTTCAAATCTTGTGAACACTCCCTACCGCCCAGTGAATTGTATTTCTAATGGATACCAAGCTGGGACTGCTCGGGTCTGCCAGCCCCTGGTAGCTCATATAAACTGAAATCTTCATTTAGAGAGGAGGAAACCATGAACTAGGGACACAAAGGTGCCAGTCTGAGACCACCCTGTTGGTTAGGGCCCAAGTTGAGCCTAGAACCCCGGCTTCTTCATTTCTGGCTTTGTGTTTTCCCACTGCTGGAATTCTATCCATGTTCTCCAACTACATAGGACATGCTGAGAACATTTTGGACTCTTAACACTGCTAAGGTGACCATAATGTATTTCCTCCAGATTCACAAATTTCATAAACACTGTAAGTGAAGGTTTGGCCCAAGTTTAATAGAAAAAAATATATTTCCTACTTGCCCATAGGTTCCTTACCCTGGCATTGATGCTTGGAACTATTTGAAGAGCTGCAATTTTCCCCATAAATTTAGCTATCCCTTTCAGGTGGGCTAATTCATCCTTGGACACACAACTTCAGTGAATGCCACTCATTCTTTGAGTTGGTGGGGTGGAGGGTGGGTGGGGGAGAAGCCAGCTTCGACTTCAGGCTTTGCCAAGAACAAGTCATATAATTTATAGCAGAACTAAGGAAGGTATAATCTGCAAATTGGCTGTGTATTTATTTTTCTAAGACATAAGTGAAGGGTTCTTGGGAGGTAATACCACATGGCAGAGTGTAAGCTCTTTTGGAGGCAGGGGAGGAAAAAAGACAACTTTGTGAGGAGAAACGGCAGAAGCCAACGTGGAGGGCAGCGGTTGGTTCTGCCTGCCCAGCACTCATTTTGCCTTCTTTTGATAAAAGTAATCTAATTTCACTTTGGGGAATACCCACTCCCTCTCAGCCCATGAAATGTGGACAGAACTGAGATTTACCACTCCCTCCCCCACCAACTCCAAGGGTGGTCACATGACTGAGATTTCTTTCAGCAGTCAGAACATTCTATTCCTCACAAGTGATTGTGTCAAAGATGGCCATGTGGGAAAGCCAGGCCAATGAGACTCTACTCCTGGACTTTAACTGAGCATTTTGGGAAAGAAAGGGCTCTTGCCTCTCATGATACCAGCTGTCAGAAGCCACCAGAGGCTACCACATGGAGAGCCTAACTGTAAACGAAGGCCGTACAGAGCTGAGCCCAGGGATGGTCAGCAAGAACAGTTCCGGCAAAAGGGAGACCCAGTGGAATCCTGCCCTACCTAAAGCAAAAACTGTCTCTGGGCTTTAGTTACATCACACCTCTTTGCTCACACCAGCTTAAGCTCAGCTCCTGTCATTTCATTTGCAATGGAGACAGACAGTAAGTACCATGCAGTGGTGATGCGGACTCTCAAAGTATGGGAATGAAGTGTGAATCCCGGTTCAGCATGGCTATCTACGTATGAGACCTTAAGCTAGTTACCTAATCTCTCTAAATTTCACTTTTCTCATCTGCAAAAGAGGGGTACAGGGAGAATAATATCTGCTGCTGTGAGCAATGAGTCAATAATCTAGCCAAAATCACTTGTTCAAGTTGCTGCCTTGTAGTTAGTGTCTAATAAATGTGAGCTATATATTTTTTAATGAACAAACTATAATAAAAGCAACCCAAGGCCTGCTATCACAAGATTAAAGTTACTGCAATATTATTCCACTTTTACTAAGCTTCGCTAGTACATGAGGGAAACTTGGCCTTCAAACACAATAGTTCATCAGAGGGAGGCATAGAAATGAACCTGAATATCGTATTTTCTCATTTTCTAAAGAGTTTGAAATAACAAGGAAAAAGGTGCCTGTGGTGGTATACTAAGAGAATAAAGAATGCTGTAATATAGTCTATGCTGTATTTGGCAATGATGACCCAAAGAAAAAAAAGCAAAACAAAATCTTTAAACCTGTGCATGAAAAATCCTGGAAGGAACTGCAATAAATTATGAGAGAATAACAGTGACTATTGCGGGACACTCAGATTTTTCTTTTTTCTATTTTTCACTGTTTTCCTAGTGTATTTCAGTAAGCATTAAGTGTACTTCTGTTTTGAAAGTTTTATTGTCTGTATGTTCCACAACCACATCATTAAGCTTTAGAATGTTGGTTTAGGAATTGGAGAATCCCAGACTATTAGAGGCAAAAGAGGCAATAGAGACCATGTTATCCAATTCTCTCATCTTACAGAAGGGAAAAACTTGTCCAAGATCAAATAACTAGAGCCTGGCAGCACTGAAATTATAGCCTATCATTCCTACTAATCCAGGAAAAATCCTTGAGAAAGACACTATTGATTGGACCACATCACCTTGGTTAATTCTACTAATCTCTCAAGGGCACATTTAAATATCACTTCCTCCAAAAACCTCTCCCTGGACATTAACTAGAAGAAATCCTCCCAACTTTTAATTACCAGAGCACCTGATTTTTACATTTATTATTGCCAGTATTATTCTCCAGGCAAGCTTAAGTCTTCTTTATTAGTCAATAAGTTCCTTGAAAGGGAATTTGAGTCTGTTTTATAGCTGTACCCTGACCATCTAACACCGTGCTTTGGTCCACTGTAACCACTTGATAAATGGTTGCTGAAAAACAGGCTATTACCTTGCATTAAAACCACTGAATCCAATTGGCTTAGCTACAGAATAGAACTGAATTGTATAACACAGAGGAGTCATCACCATATGATCCTTCCTGGGCATAAGGAAGATGGCACTTCCTAACCCCATTACGTTTGGAAGGGACCATATGACTAGTTTTCGCCAAGAGATCGTAAGCAGGAATGATGTGTGTAACTTCCATACTGGGGCAGTAAAAAGCCCTTGTGAGACCCTCCAATTATATCTTCCCTTAACTCAGCATCCCAGAAGCCACATGTTGAGAAGGGGACATAAAAGGAAAGAGTCATTACGTAGAAGGAAGCTACATTTCAGAGCTACTGGACTTATATCAGGCTTTGTGTGAGCAAGAAAGTTGTCTTTGTTACATCAAGTCACCAAGATTTGGGGTTACTTTGTTGCTATAGCATAATCTAGCCTAACTAGATAATAGCCAGACTAAAATACAGCCCTTGCTACAGGGACTGCTGATTGTAACCCACTCTTTCTTTATTCCTTACTAACAGAATCTGGCAATATGCCTAGCTGAAAAATTACATTATATTATATTACATTGCATATTAGCTAGGGGTGGCCAATGCAACCTAAGAAGTTATTAATGAGTTTTCAAGAAGCCCTCCCTCCTATTTCCTGATGAGAGCTCAAATGTAATGACTGGAGACCCAGCAGCCATCCTAGACCATAAGGAATTCTTGTCAATAAGTCACAAACTAAGGGTGGTGGGTGGAAAGATAGAATGAACCCGGTTTCTTGATGACACTGTGTAGTTGCTGTACTAATCAAAGACTGTCCTACCTTTGTGCTTTTATTAAAAAGAATTAAGCCCCTATGTGTTTAAGTGTATAGCTAGATCTCTGTTACTAGCAAACAAATGTAGTTCTTAATGAGTACAGAGCTTAATGTCACATACTTCAAAATAATGTCCATGTACTAAACAGTAAACAAGAAGGGAGTAAAGGAGCGCTATTTAATACCAAATTGGGGTATATTCTATTATAGAATTCTATTCTAATGTATTCTGTTCCATTCTGCTTTGATCTTCTAAGGAAGTGAAGAAAAATTTTCCCTCATTAATTCTAATATCATTTTAAAGGGCATTTTTTTCACATTAGCAAATTTGAAAACAAACATAACCAAAATTATATTTTCCTGACGTAATCATAAGTACCTTAACAGTGAAAAAATGAGAAGGATGAAACTTAGTCTATGTCAGAAATTAAAGAGTAAAAATGACTTGCTATTTTGCATTATTAAGAATAATTTAAAATGTGAGGCATTCTTTCGGGAGAAGCTGAATTTTGAGAGACTAGGGGAATTTAAACATTGGAGATTTTAAAAGCCGATTCAGTGAAGCATTTTTAATTATTATTCCTACTGCTAGTGATTCTCTCAGGGATTTGTCTACCTTTTTAATAAAGTTTCATTATGAATGTGTCTGCTATTAGTTTAATAAGAACTGACAAAAAATTACAACTGACTCCAAACTGAAGACAATATTCAGAATCACCAAGAGCTTCTTTCTTTTCTGCGTTTCTTTGTACACAAAAATGTTAGCTCACTCCATCTCAGCTACATGCCTCTCAAAATCCAGATTTTTATAAAACAAAAGCAAATTTTAAAATCACCCAACCACTACCCCCATCAAGTTTGCCTCTTTAAATAGACATTTAAAAATCATGATAATCTGAACTTTTGGTAATGGGTACAAATTCTATCTTTCTAGATTATATTACTCTGCTGTTCATAAGACTAGGTGAGGCGTTCCTCACCTTTCATGACCCATGGGGAAATAGTTCCCACATCAGGCATTTCAGGCCACCTGAACGAGTGGAAACTATAAACACAGGGCAAGGCACATGTCTCCAAAAGAAAAGATTTCATTATCTGCTTTAAAATATAACCACCAGGAGGATTCATTTCCAGTGTGAAATTTCTCAGGGAGCCTTTCACCCACCAGTTTTCCTAGAAAACATTGTAATGCCTGTGTCCTTTCACACACTATCTTCTCAGTTGTCCATAACTGGGCTTTCAGGATAGAGCGGACTTATGACCAAGCAGCAGTGATTTTAAATCTTCTTTTACTGAATATGACAAAACATCTTTTCAGCAGGAACCATGTTGTTTCTAAAAAAAATCGTCATTTCCATACAAAGCTTTTCCGATGATGAAGGCTGTAAGTCCCAGGGTTCATTTAAAAATTGAAAAAAGACTTGGTGTCTTTTAATATTTTTTTATACCCAACCCTGGATTGCATAGAAGGGTTAAAAGTTAAGAATAAAAACAAACCGGCCTGAATTCCCCTGCTGACAGCTGTGTGAATTTGAGCAATTTACTTAATCTCTCTTAGCCTCCACCTCTTCATATGGAAAATGGAGTTGATAGTCCCTATCTTATGTGGTTACTGTGAAGGTTGAACAAGACCATGCATGTAAAGCATTTAACACAATACCCAGCACATAGTAAGCACTCAATAAACATGAGCCCTTCTTAAAGCATTCCTCTTTCTGTTTAGCAGATAGAACTCTGGGAAGAATCTCTGAAGGATCAATCCAGAAATTCTTGGAATTATTGCCAGACACAGATACTAACTAGGGCCTCTGTGGGTTTTGGCCATTCTGAGCAGCAACGCTTGGTCCAAGTGGGTAAGCCAGGCACACACCCTGCAGATCTGGGCTCTAAGACCCATCCACAGGAATTTAAAACTACATTTGGCAAACTGATACCTATTTTGTGTCTACATCTACCATGCCGCCCAGAGTGACTAAATCCTTTACAATAAACTGTTCCAGATTGCAACCTTTTCTCCCCTACCAGACATGCATAAAAATGAATCCATATGGTTCATTAAGTAGCAATTCCAAAAATCATTGCGACTTTAGATACTGTAAGGCTACAGGACAAGAGAGATGGTCCTGAAGTAGGATGCTTAGGGAAGCACTCACTAAGGAAATGAGATTTGATCTGTGTTTTGAAGGATGAATAGAAGTTAGATATGTGGATGAGAGAAAGAGGCTACCTTGGGGAGAAAAGAGCGTGACGAAGCCACACAGGTAGTAATGAGCAAAGTGGAGACAGTGGGCAATGAACAGAGCTGAGAGCCTGTGTAGGGAAAATGGGGGTGGGGTAGGGGGGCAGGTTGTGATCATAGATAGAGCTGGAAACCCCTGAGTGAGAAAGGGACCTGATAGGATCATTCATGTTTGTGTTTATAGGACAGCACCGGGCACAGAGTCGTGCTCAATAAATTCCTGTGAGTGAATTGGTGGGTCCATAAAGAAAATAAAATGACATTTTCAGGTTTATCTGGCTGGATGCATTGGAGGAAAAAGAGTTGAGGCTGGCAAATCAGGTAGGAAGTTACTGCAGGTCTGAGTCTGAGGTGATAAATCACTGAATTAGAAGTGCTGTGGTAGCCATGAAGACTTAGTAATCAAGAGGAAAACTGTGATGAAAGAAGAATTCTAAGAACTTGGAGATTGGCTGCGTTAGTAGAAGGAAGACAAATTCCAAAGAACTTGAGGTTTGGGGCCTAGGTAATTGGTTGGGACAGCAATAAGAACAAAATCACAAGAAGCAATGGTGAGGGTAGGGAGGGGGATGAACAAATCCAGTTTTGAGTATTTAAGGTGATGGGAGGACAGCCAATTGCAATCTTCCTGTCCTCATTTGGAGATAAGAGTTTAGGAATGAATTAAGAAATCTGGGTTCCTCCCTAAGGAGACATTGCCATCCCCAGGTTCAAAAGTCTTTTTGTTCAACATTTTTTCCTTAGACAACATCCCAAAATTATGTTAAGCTCTTCACAGATTATTTCCTGAAAAATGGGATTCAGAAAACAACCTGAAAAATATTAAGTCTGGTATCCTACTGCTACTCTCTGTGAATGTTTTCACCAGGGCTGGTGTAGAGGTTTGTGTCTCAAACAGCCATATCAGGATGGCCTGGGTGTGCTACCCTGGGATCTGCGTTTCTACAATAATTTGCCCCTCCAGTCGTTCTGATGCTTGCTGGGGTTTAAAAATCACTGGCCCCCGGGAAAGGAAGCCTCTCAGTGCCCTACCCACACTGCCTTTTGGCCTACTCCTTCAGAAGGCAATCAAGGGTAAGTGGTGAAATGTAAAAACTCTGGAGCTGGTACAGCAGGGTTCAAATCCCAGCTCTAAATAGCTGCCTGTGCTTGGGTAGGCCATTTAATGTCCCAGTCACTGAATCTTTCCAACGTTCTCTAATCAAAAATAAGGGAATAATAATGGTACTACCTCATTAGACTCCTATGAGGATTATGCACGTTAACACATATGTAAAATAAAGTTTTTCAATTTTGGCATGTCCAAATATGGACAGTTGAGAGGGATAATTCTTCGTTGTGGGGGCTGTCCTCTGCATGCAGGTAATTTAGAAGCATCCCTGGTCTCTCTTTACCCACAAGATGCCAGCAGACTCTCCTCCTAATAGTGACAATCAAAAATGTCTCCAGATATTTCCTAATGTCCCCTGGAGGGCAAAACCACCCCCAGCTGCGAATCACCAACATAAAGCAGTGCTGTTTACTGAGCATTTACTAGAAGTAATTCTGAACATGACGTTCAGTAGTGCCTTAAATCTCCCAACAACCCAATGAGGTAGGTATTAGCTCCAGCTTTGTAAACAAAGCAACTGAGGCTCAGAGGGGGTAAACGCCTTACCTCTATTCACTCAGCCAGCAAATTATGAGGAGACTCGCCCATCAAGGCCAGCCTGACCCAGCTCAGTCCCCAGCTCTTCCTGAGCTGCCAGATAACCAGACTCTTACAAGATGGCTGCTGAGGAAACTGATCTCTTCATGCTCCTCCGATGCGAGCCAGAGTTTGCAATCCCCAGCAGCCCTGTGGCCTAGCATCATGGGAATGTACCATCTTCCTACCCCAAATCCTGAAAGCCTGCCATCTGTGGGTTTTGCCCTATGTCACTCATGGGGTAAACGTCAGTTCACAGGAAATAACACCTCCCACTCACCTCACAATGTCTGGGTTAGGGCCCTCCTTGGTACAGTCACAGGCACTCACACCCGTGGCCTTCTTTGTCTGTGAGTGTCTGTTCTTGGGACTATATACAGTTCTACCCCTGTTTCCACAATACAAACACAGGGCATGGCTCGCACAAGTGTGCAATATGTGAACTGTTTCTTAACGAATCAATAAATGAATGAATTAATGAATGAATGAACGGCCTCCCTGTCCATCAACTCTCTGAGATAAATGCATCAGTGTCGACCTCTGCCTCATTCTCAAGTTCTATGAGCTCAGGGAAGGTACTACAGACTTTCAGGGGCTTATCCAACTGGCTTTTCTACAACCGAGCAGCACGTGCAAGATGAATATGAAGTGCCTGAGTTTTTGAAGCAGATATTACCGCTGAGATTATTTGAAGACTGCTGGCCAAGATGGTGCTGAAAAGTTAGGGAACAACCAGCACACATAGTTTTAACTCACAAAGATGCCTTCCCCTGCTAGTTAACTATATTTCCATCTATTTCAACATTGACGGGTTAAGAATTCTAGCTCTGGTATTGGATGGACGTGGGTTCGAATCCCTGTCCCACTACTCATTAGCTATGTGATTTTGGAGCAACATAACTTACCTCTCAGTGCCTCAGTTCCCTCATCTGTGAAATGGGGATCAAGATAACTACATCACAGGGTTGTTGTGAGATTTAAGTGCATCGAGATAACTAAAATCCTTAGAACAGTGTCTGGTGTACAGTGAACAGCATTATTAGTAATGATATTTGTACTGTCTTTTATGATAAGAAACAATTATTAAATGGTAATAGGATGTTAAAATAGAAACTGGGCCAAGACACATTTCAAAGGGACAAAATGCACATAGTAAGAGTTCAAAAGAGCACGTTGGTTGTTACTCACTACTTGGGATGACTAAGTTCATTACTATTACAAAAACACACTGGATATGTGCTTACAGGATGCAAAGATAACCTGCAAATGACAGTTGGACCTTGCAGACAATGGGTAGAAGGGAGAAAAGGGTAGGAAGATTACAGACCCAGATTTCACACAGAGCCCAGCCAGCCAGTGAGGGAAAAGTGGGAGGTATCATTTGTACTTCCTGCCACAGTGCTGAGAACCCATTTTCAACATGCTGCATGGGAATAGCACCCAGGGTGCTTCCCCTCTCCCCGCCCCCAGATGGACTCTTGAACAGTGCTGCCTGGCTCTAAAACAGGTACCTAGTGAATTCTTCCTCTTAGCTCCAGTGTCCTGAAAACTTGGGTATTAAATGTCATGCAGAGGGCATCTCCTCATTAGCTGTGAAATAGAAACTTTCAAAAGGTAAGCTCATGTTTAACCGCACAACTTGCGTCATTTCATAATTCTAAACTTTCATAACCTGCACTTCCCGGGTGCAGCTGGCATGATGAAAAGTGCTGTGTAATTTGCTCAATACAGTCCTCAGAAGTAATCAACAAGATTCTTAGGTGAATTGAATCCATCTTTGAAGAATACACCAAGCTAGATTTGGAATCAGTTTAAGAATGCAGGCATTGCCTTTCACTGCCTTGGATTTTCACTTGAATCTCTACCTCCTAATACCGTGCCGTCTCCTCCCAGCTGCTCCTCACTCACTTGTCTTGGAGGTCCCGCTCCCATTTTCTACAGCTGATTTCTCCAGGGGCACACTTGACCACCCCTTATCCCCCATCTCTCTTGTATTTTCAATCAGATTATTTCCCCCATGGCCTGGAAAAAGAGTTTGAATCTCTTCTATTCTAAAAGTAAAATAAAATAAAACAAAAAAATGACCAAGGAAACTTCCTCAGCCCTACACACCTTTCTTCGCCTGCATGGGGTCCACAAATGCTGACCTGTGGACTAGCTTCATCTGAACCAACTGTGAAAACTCAGTTACCGAGGCCAATGGACCACTAAAGATTTGACTTAGAAGGCCCAACATGGGGCCTGGAAATTTGTATTGTTCAAGTTCTGTCCAGGTGATTAGAATGTTTCACCAAGTTTAAAACCCAGTGGTCACCTTCCCTATAGTTGTTCCATCACCACGGACTCCAAACACCTGCCAAGCTGACTTGTTCACTACTGCTTTCTCAAGAGTCACTCATGACTTCTAATAGCCAGGGATCAATCATGCTTGGCTTCTCTGCGACAGTCAAAAAGAAAACAGTGCTCTACTTTCTTGACTTTCTCACCTCTCTCTTCTGTTTTGAGCTGCCTAGTGACACTATTAGCACGCAGTCCAGTACCCCATGTCTTTTGCTATGTCCACTTCCTCCTTCCACCTCCTAACCTGAGAGCATCAGCAAGATGGAGACAATGACTCTTTGGCTCCATCTCTGGAGATCTCATTGAGTCATAGCGTTTTAATGAGCCTTGAAAGTGACTTCCAAAAACATTTCTCCAGCTCTGACTGCCCTCTGGAACTAGACAATCCCCTTCATTGCATTCTTACTCTTCAATTTAGCAAGTCTTGAAGTCACCATTTCCCCAAAACTATAACCACCCTTCCAGAAACCCCCACTTCAATCAATGGCATCATTTCTCGAGTGATCTCTTTTCACAACCTTGAAATGCCTCTTGCCTTTCCTCCTTTTTCCCCCATACAAGCATACTGCTTGATTCTTCCTATGCAATATTTACCCTCTTAACTTCAAGCACATCTCCCTTCCACCCCAGAGCCTTTACTTGAGCCATCTCCTCTGCCTGGCATTCCCTCCCAGCTCTCATCACCATTTCTCTAAACCCTGGATTTCCTTTAAGCCCCAAACCCAAGTCTACCTGTTCCATGAAGCTTTTATCTCATGTCCACTTTAGCATATGGCAGTGTCTCCTTCCTCTGACCACCGTTAACATTTATCTGCTGTTCTAGTCACACAGCACTCACCACTTGCTGCCTGGTAATACTAGTCCTCTCTCATATTCTATCCCTATGACTGGCTTATGAGGGTTTTCTGAGGGCAAGGACTCTGTCCAATATCTCTTTAAAATCCATCTTATTATAGTACCATTCATATGTTTAATAAATATTATTGATCCTAACAATAGAAACATAAGACTTTTTTCCCTGTCAAAAAGCAATAATAAGCTTAATTATTTGCACTAAAGACAAAAGACTAAACGAATAAATTCCATTCAGCAGGTAGAACAGCTCATGCATCCATCATCCTGTTGACACAACACACATGAGGGCTTCTCTCTTTATTCCAGACCAGCGTTTCCAGCCACTGTGTCAGAGTTTAGTAGACTGGCACATGGCGTCAAGACAAACACCAATCCAGTTGTGCTGGGAAACACTGAGCCCCAATGTGACTTGTGGTCCAGCTCCCCCGACTCACCTGGCTCTGTCTCCTATCCTGGAGGCACCCACCCCGCTGAACAGACCCTTCGTCCCATTTCCATTCTCTTTTTCACTCCATGGATGCAAGTATTTAAGAGCTGAAGGACTAGGTCCCTGCCATTAATTTAAAACAGGTGGACAAACACCAAAGGAAGGCATGATTTGTTCCAGTTGCCCTATGGAGGGACAGAAAAGCGGAGTGAAAGGCAGTTGCTGAATTTCGAGCGTTGTCCCAACCCCTGGAAACCATGGTCAACTAGTTCGGCGCCCTCCAGCATTAAAACATTGCTTTCTACATGATGAGGCCTCAGCAAAGGAAAGCAGATTCTTGGGGTTAGTTTTCCAATAAGATGTGTTTGTGCTCCCTCCCGTCTCCTCAGGACATATTCTTGCACACAGGCAGGAGAGCCGAGCAAAGTTAGTGGTTTGTACTATGGCAACTATGTAAGCCAGGTATGTCACAGACAATGCAATTTCTAATCCTCTTGTAATAGCAAAACAGCATATTTAGGTAGGAGCTTTCTGGTCATTTAACCTATGTCTGGTTTTTTTTTTCTAATTTTCCTACAATATTTATGCATTATCTATGCAATTATAATAAATAACAAAATAAAACATTGGACTAATTGGGGGAAAGCATATTTATAGAGAATTCTTTTCAGCCATTAATATCATTTATTTTTATTGCTGTCAAGTGCTTTCATTTGGGCTTAGGAAGTCTGCTTACCATGTAATGCCAGGCTAGCCTGCTGCCCTGGGCTCTTTAATTTTCTCTAGCCATGTATGCAAGGGGGTGAGGTGTTGGGAAACCAGGGGCACAAAATGCCCCAAGAGTTTTCCGCGGCAAAAGTACTTTCCGACTTAAATGACACAAGGCAACTCCGATCCCCTCCAAAAGCAGGGAAAATGTTTCAAGCAGATTGGCTATGCTTGCTGGGCTCATCATCTCAACCTTAAAATGTCATCTTATGGCTATTTTGTGGAAATAGAGACGCTGCTAAGGCATGTGTGTGGATACCTGTCTTTGGTGCCCTAATTTAGACAATGATTAGGAGAGGACAGTGAAATGAGTCAGATACATTTCTAGAGGACTCCCTAAGATAATTGAAAGAATGAAGTGAACTTCTCTGTACTGATATGGGAAGATCTTCAAGGCATTTTAAGCAGAAATCAATGTGAATAATATGATCTCATGTCCATAAAAGAATAAAACTATAAAATTTGTACATTTAAATGCATAGAAAAAGTCAAACATAATAAGGACTATCTCTTGGAAAAGAAGAACTGTGAAGGAGTAAATAGAGTGTTGAATTTGCATTATATGGTTTTTTATAAGAAGACTAAATAATGGTTTACTTGTATAATTTGGAAAATTAGAACATTATTTTTTTTTAAAATAGAAGAATCTAACCAAGGGTAATAAATGACCTAGGTAGCTTCCCATCTAGACCTAAAATGAGCTATAATCATTTTAGGTAGGGGAGGAAAGAAAATGACTTCAAATAATTTATTTATCATTGGACAAATCCATCAGCAAGTCCATTTGATTCTGCCTCAAAATATATGTAGAATTCAGCCACTTCTCACCACCTCCCCTGCTCACCTTGTCTAAGCTTCACCATCACTCACTAGGGGCCTCCTGACCATTCTTCCTACTTTCGTCCCTGCGCTTCGCCAGCCTGTTTTCCATCCTGCTGGTCCTGAAAATATGCTCCTCCTGTGCTAAGAAACCTCCAGTAGTTTTTCATGTCATTCAGGGAAAAGGTCAAAAGGTCTTCCAGTGACCGCAAAACCTCTGTTCTGTGAGCCTCCAGTTATCTCTGCAACCCCATCTCTTGCTCCATATAGCTCCAGCTACACTGGTCTTTTTGCTGTTCTTTCAACCCTCTAGACACACTGCTGCCTTACTTACTTTTTTCTCTGCTTGAAATGCCCTCTCCAGATCTCCCCATCATTTGTCTTCTGACCTCCTTCAAGTTTATGCTCAAAACCATCCGCTTGACAAGGCCTTCCCTGACTGCCCTAAACTCCCTCATCTCATTTTCCTGTTTTATTTTTTGCCATCATCAAACACAAAATGTATTTAACATTTTGTTTTGTTTATTGTCTGTCTCACCCTATGAAAATAAAAAAGCTCCATTTGGATGGAGGTATTTTGTTGTGGTGGTCGTTGTGGTGGTTGACTCGCTTGCTTGTTTGAGTTTTTCCCCCAACTTAATTGAGATATAATTGACTTAGAATATTGTGTAAGTTAACAGTGTACAACGTGTTGATCTGATACACTTGCATATTGTAAAATTATGACCAGAGTGTTACCTAACACCCCCATCACAGCACATTAATACCATTTCTTTTTTGTGGTGAGAACATTTAAAATCTACTCTCTTATTTGCTTGTTAGTTTAATTTATTGCTGTCTCCAGCACCTAGATCCATTCCTGGCCCATATTAGATGCTCAATAATGTTTTGCAGAATAAATGAAGTTTGAATAAGCTTTTTTTATTTTTTTATTTTTTGATTTCCTTTTCTGGGGATATGGTGGACACCTCCCCACCTTTGAGAACAATGTTAAAATATTAATGGATTGAAAAGTCCAAACTTTCTGTGTCCCTGGCTGGCGGGTATTGCACAAAGGCACAGCTCCTTGTGCTTGGGGGCCATTCCTCCATGTTCTCTGTCAGCTATGTCTGTTGTGCCTTAGGCCTAGAACACGGACCTATCCTGTGTCAGGAGATGCTGCCCACATGAATCACCCTAGCAGAGGAAGGAGGCCATGCCCAAGTACAGAGATGGCCGAGCTATTACACGTACTACAGAAAGGGAGCCCAGCTTAAGTCAGCAAAAGTAGATTGACCTGTGGAACAGTAAAAGGGAAAAGGAAAAGTTAAAAACTTAGAGGGAAGGAGGAAAAAAAACAGAACTACACACACAACATTTGGAAAAGACACATGCTGCAAAGAACATTTTGAGGTTGAGTCTATCCAAACTCTCAGTACCAAATATCCAAAAACTAACTCCTAATCCTTGACTGGTCACAGAAGTGAGCAGCGTCATTTCTAGCTAAGCCCCTGAACATTGTTTCTCAGATGCTCAAGTCCAAGACTTCCCTGGCCACAACTTAACAGGGGCAGCGTGAAGAGGTGGCCACATTAGGGCTTTGAGATCAGACAGACATGAGTTCCGATCCTGCCTCCATCTCAGCAAGTTGTTTACACTTTGGGAAACTCCCTTTCCTTGCGTATCAAATGAAATGGAAATAATAATATCTATCTTACAGGCAGGTTTTTTAGTGTGTGTGGATTAGAAATTATATATATATATATATATATATATATATATATATATATATATATACTACTAGCAAACAATGAGACCTTAATAAGTAACAGCAGTGGTCATCATAATCAATACCACTATTGATAATATAACGACTCTTAGTCCTTGCATGTTCAATTTAAATTTGACTTGGAATACCCAGGGTTTTGTTTGCTGTGGTTTTTCTGTTTCATTTTGTTTTGTTATTTCATTCCCTCAGAGCTCACAGACTGGCTTTCTCCTTACTCTATTTTTTGGCTCTTTCTTGCTCAGAGAGTTCTGGGGCCCATTGCCAGTGAATAGGACAATGAAATAAGGGTGTCATTTTGCTTCCACAGTCATTTTCATCTGGGGCTGAATTTCAGGTGACAATCCCAAGGAAGATCTGCAGTTACGTGCCTTCCTGTAAAACCCCAAAGGGGGACCCAAATCTGTGCATGTCATTCTTACAACCCTTCGGTGACCTCCTTCTAGCTGTTCTTAGGACAAGGGCTAAGTTGCTTCTTGAGGACTTCCCAGCCCTTCAAGACCTGGCTCTGATTCATCTCTCTGTCCTTCCTGGCTCACCACACTCCAGCCACCCTGACCTTCTGCCAATTTTTTTTGAGCACATTATCTCCTCTGCCAAGAATAGGCCCCTCTCCCAGCCCTTCACTGCCTAACCCCTGCAGGTCCCAACGGAAATGTCATTTTCTTCAGGAAGATTTACTGAACCTCCAAACTAGATTAGGTTCCCTAATCTCGCGAAGACCTCTCCTTTTTTTCCATGGATATCATATTGCTATTAACTCATTATTTGTGTGATCGCATTCAATGTCTACCACTTCTAGACATTAAGTTTCATGAGGGCAGTGACCCTGGTGTCCTTTCTCATGGCTGAAGCAGTCCCTGGAGATTAACAGGGCTGGGCATAGAAACTCGCTTTATAAATATTTGTTGAATGGATAAGTGGAGTAATGGAAGGATAGACGGCTGTTTTAGTCTAGTGGCGCCCAGTTTGGATCTCTGCAAGGTCCCTCTGGGGAATGTGGGTCATTCTGAGAGACAGATGGGTCATAAGCAGCAGTACTCTGAAGAGTAGAGGGCAAATAATATATATTGACAGAGGGAGGCCTTCTCACCACATTCACAGAGTTTGTCAGCTCTGAGGCAACTCTATCAACAAAGAACACATATCCACTGCACGTGGTGGGGTGGGCACAGGACTTCTGCGCTCACCTGAGAGGCTAGCCCTGCCCTGTCCAATACATAGAGCCATTAGTCACATGTGGCTATCGGGTCCTTGAAATGTGACCACTGTAACCAAGGAACTGATTTTTAAGTGTTATTTCATTCTATAATTGACATTTTAATTCAAAAACTGACAACGGATACTCAATTCAGTTATTAGGAAAACATTAAGTATGTTTGGAACAACTTGGGGAGGCGAAACTACTTTTTCAACTATAACTTCTAGGAAGCCCAAAAACGGATGCAGTATTTCCTAATGAATATTTAGCGTCCCATTTGAAGTGTGACGTAGGGCAAACTTCAAAAACAGTACCTAAAAAGGCAAAATTTCTTGTTAATAATGTTTATATTAATTATACATTGAAAAAAGTATTTTAGAAATATTGGATTAAATAAAATGCAACAGTAAAAGGAGCTTCCTTTGATTCTATTTCTCTTTTCAATGTGGCTGCTAGAAAATTTTCAACTGCGTATGTGGCCCGCATCTTTTTTCTTTTGGACAGTTTCTATAGACTGCTAATTTAGAGGAGGGGGGAATGAAAGAACATATTCCTTTCAAACAAAAGCCTATAAGTTTTAAACAGACATCACCATGGACCATACTTGGAAGGAGGTAATTGAAAGGAGAATCTTCTTTTTTTGCACAAAAAAATTACCATATTAAAACCTAAAATGGTAGAAACCTGAGTAATATCAAGGGTCGTGAAAAAAGCAGCACAATTTATCTTCTACCACAGCTGCAATGTTCCTCGCTGGAGTATTTTCGACCATGAGGGAGTTGTAGATTGTGGGGAGGCTTCTTTGCATTGTCTGGCCTATCAGCTAAACCGGTAATGAAATGATGATAGTGACTATAAATTACTTTGTTCTTCCGAAGTACCTTTCCTCTACAGATCTTGCAAGCTTTCACAAATGCTAATTAAATCTTTCACAATAGCTTACAAGGTCAAAATCTCACCTTTTTATGACTGGTGAGAAGGCAGAAAGCGGTGACTTGCCTAAAACCACTGAGCAAAGCAATCAAGACTAAAAAGGCCAGATGCATAGTCCCTTAGCTGGGCTGCTCACCCAGGTTGCTTCTGTGAAGATGCCAGCCAGGTAATCACAGAATCATTCTTGCTTCCCAGAGTGCCAGCCTTCACTACCATTTAAAGTGCCCCTTGTTCAAGAGGAGTGATATTCTTTGGTAAGTGGCAAAAAACGGATGTTACCAAGTACTTCTTCAATGGAGAGCAGATGGCTAAAAAAGTTTAGGCTGGTAAATTGTTACTGTTTCTTTGCATGATGGTATGGTTTGGAGCCTTGCTGCTCAAAACGGGGTCCACTGATCAGCAACAGGGGCATCAACCGGGATTTGTTAGAAATACAGAATCTCAGGCCTCACTCCAGGCCTACTGAATAACAAGGGGCATTTTCACAAGCTCCGGAAGGAATAGTGTACATGTTAAAGTCTGAGAAGCACTGACTGGGGGACTTAGGTTATAATCTTAACTTCCTTACTGTAAGTAATTGAAAGAAATTCACTTGGACTCTCTGAACATCTGACCCCTTTCCAATATCTATCTATCTATCTATCTATCTATCTATCTATCTATCTATCTATCTAACTACTCTCTCTCTCTCTCTCTCTCTCTCTGTCTCTCTCTCTGTCTCTCTCTCTCTGTCTCTCTCTCTGTCTCTCTCTCTCTCTCTCTCATACACGCACACACCTTTTTTTTTTTTTTTAAGTATCTGCATACTTGCTTTTTTTGTAAGGCTCTCAGTTTCTCCTCCCCATTGACACCAGTTGGCCGATGGATATTGGTCTCATGGTGCCCATTTAGCTTTAACTTTATGCAAACTTAGCACTCCACTACTCAAAAATGTGACTGGGAGAGTAGTGCAAACTCAAAAGCCTACAGAGACCAGGCAGATACCAAGGATGAGTGTAGAGAGCCATGTTTGTTTCAGAAAGGAATCTGCATTTGTGTTCTTTCAGTACAGACACATTTGGCTTGCTTGTTGTAAGCCACTAGAATTATTGTTACTTTCACAAAGTAATATGCTCATTCCCGTTTTTAATAAAACATCGTCTTTTGATAGAAAAAGGAAGTACAAGAGCTAGTTCCTATTTCCCCAAACAGTATTATATAAGCAAACCAACAGCACAAGCATAGCCACTGGTTGGCCTGCCCAGGGACTGACAGGAGCTGTGCAGATGGAGAAGGCATGCTGGTGTGAGGGGGCAAGGGATCTCTGCTCTCGCCATTGTCTTCAGGCCGGAATTTGGGTCCATTTTAACAGATCCTCCCATTTGTTACAAGAGAAGCCGGAAATCTGGATTTTTATGTGAAATCTCCCATTTTTTAATGTTGGCCATTAATTCAATTTCTTTAAACACTCTGTGGGCCAAACTAAACATATCTGCAAGCCAAAATCTACACCCTCTGGACTGTGGTTTTCATGTCTCTTAGAGCAAAGTCTCAAAGATAGCATGTTTCTGTTTTAATTTGGGGTAGGTGTCCACCCATGGTCCTATCAAGTGGGGTTAGCATGTGGAATCACCTGGAAGAAGCCTAACCAAAGCCCACCCTTTCAGCAGGGACGAGGGGGCAGGAGTCCATGTCCAACGACGCAGGTATGAGATGGGTGGCCACTCCAAGATGTATGCTACATTGACAAATATAAAACCAGGAGATTCTGAGGGACAATACACCACATGCTTTTTTAAGAGTCATGCTTATTGGGGTACAAGTTCACCTTTTTTAGTGCATGGGTCTATGAGTTTGGACACTTGTACACAGTCATGTAATCACTACCACAATCAAGATATGGAACAGTTCCATCACCCTCAAAATTTCCCACATGTCCCTTCGTAGATAGCCTCTCCCCTCTACCCCTGGCAACCACAAATCTGTTCTCTGTCCTTATAGGTATGCCTTTTTCAGAAAGTCATACAAATAGAATCATACAGTTTATACCCTTTTGAGTCTGACCTCTTTCACTTAACATAATGCATCTGAGATTTAACCAGGTTATTACATATATCAGCAGTTCATTTCTTTTTCTTGTTGAGTAACTCGTCTTTGTATGGATGGACCACAATTTGTTTACCCATTCACCAATTAAAGGGCATTTTGTGATTATAAATAAAGCGACTACAAACATTCATGTAAAGTTTTCAGTATGAAAATCGTTTTAGTTTTTCATGGGTAACTATTGAGTTGTCGGGAAAGTCATGATGTATTTTTTCTATGTTTTTTGTTGCAAAAATACATCATGAGTTTTCCGACAACCCAATATCTAGGGGTAGGATTCCTGAGTCCTGTGAGAAGCATGTGCTTAACTTAATAAGAAATTGCAAAACTTTTCCAAAGTGGCTAAACCATTTGGCATTCTCAACAGCAACATTTGAGAGTTCTCATTGCTCTGTATCCTCTACAGAACTTGACACTGTCAGCATTTTTGTTTTGTTTTAGCTCTTCCAGTAGGTGTGTAGTCAACACCTATTTTTGATGAATTGTGCCAAGCATGAAGCTCATCCTCTAAATCTAGAGTATCAGCAGAAACAATTAAATATCATTTCTGATAGAATGTCTTATTTTTACATAGACTTTCTCATCCATCCTCAATACATTCACATGTGTAATAAGGTAAGTGATTTTTAATTCCACCGAATTCAAATCCCTCTGACATGACTTATTGCCATTCTGCTACTGAGCCTTGAGAGATTACGGGTAAGTGCCAAGAAAAAAAGATGACTTTGAACTGCTCTTTCACCAGTTAAAAATAATACTGAAACCAAACGTAAACATAGAAGAAGTGGTCAGATTCGGGTTACATATTAACAGTGTTTGGTCAGGCTGGAGCTGTGGCACAGCTGCAGAAAACACCTTTCACTTATCACTGTTTCCAAACCTCCCTACCTGGACTAGACTGGACTGGATTTACAAGAGATCTTTTGAAAAGATGCGGAGAAAGCAAGCAGCACACATTTCCTGGCAATAAATTTCAAAGGTTGCTAAAACATTCCAGAGATTTTCACTCAACATTCCTCTGGCCAACACATCTACAATCTGCCAGTTCTTAAAAATTGGTGTTTTTGCATCTTAATCTCACAAACATTTTTTAAAAATACCTTTCCTGTCTGCCATATGTCGAGCAAATCCAGCTTTTTCCATTTTCTAAAACCACAGAAATATAATGCTTTTAATTCATGCAAAACTGAGCTAATTGAAGTTAAAATAAATTTTCAGATAGTTTGTTTGGCTCACTCTTCCGCACCAGATGATTCCATTCTTGAAATGATCCTGTGATTATATTCTCTCATTACCGAGGTGCCCAGCAAAATAAAGGACCTGAGTTCTGAAATTCTATAAAAGCAAAACTATTACTCTAAAAATAAGAGCTGTAATAAATTGTGTCATTGACCCAATTACCCCTTCCTGTATCCATATGACTTTTTCCATGTTCTTCCCACTAAAGGGGCAGAGTATCTTCCCTCCCATTGACTTTGGGTTCAGCTACGTGATTTGCATTAGCCTATAGAATGAAGCAGAAGTAATGGGGTACTTGTTCCTAGCCTAGTCCTAAGAGTCCTCATGTGTTTCTGTTTGTCATCTCGTACCTCTGTCATCACCATGAGATGAGCATGTCCTGAGTAGCCCCCCTGGTCCCAGGAAGATGATGAGATGGACATGGAGAATGGCTTGGCTAGTTGCCACAGCCCCAGGTGACCCACAGACTTACAATGAGAAGCAGAGATGCCCCATCAACTCCATCCTAGAGTTGCTATATCAGGTCCAGCTGAACCCCAGCCAATCCAATGTGTGAGCCACAATAAATGTCTTTTTCAGCCACCAACCTCTGGACTGGATTGTTAAGCAGCAAAAGCCAACTGATATAAGCACATTCCTGAATTATTAGTTTTACCCAAAGAAAAATAATACCAGCTACTGAGTATTTTATACTTCGCCTGCTTCCCATGTGGAGTAACTTTGTAAAAGGAGAAACTTAGGAGAGGTCACAGGGTCAGTTGGAGGAGCTTTCATGGCTCTATGTTGTCCCATTCAGCAAGTGAGCCAACCGCTGATCATCATCATTGCTGACAGATGAGGACAAGGGCTGAAGTCACTGCAGCATGATAGACGATTCCATCTCCAACTCTTTCTCTTGCATCTTGTCTCATATTTTTAAGGCAGTGATTCTCAACGAGGGCATGTTGTCAAATGTCTCTGCAATATCTGGACACTGTTTGGGTTGTCACAACTAGGGGCCAGGGGGAAGAAGGTATTACTGACATCTAGTAAGTAGAAGTCAGGGCTGCTGCTAAACCCTACCCCCAGCAACAAAGAATAATCTGGCCCAAAATGTCAATAGTGCCAAGGTTGAGAAACTCTTTTTTATGGTTTAAGTTGACATTATTTGATTCTTCCTTCTTATAAGTGTGCAAGTTTCAGTCTGAGGAATTGTATGGTAAAAATTTTTTAACTATATGGAAATTATCCTTTTTCTAGAATTCAAGCCAACTTTCTGTATATAACATACAATACATATATTGAATGCATACTTTCTTCAAAGTATAAATGACCCTTTTTCCGTAAATGTCCTGAGCAAGTAACCGCTGATTGAAGAAAACCTTTGTTTGACTATTTCTGTACCTCTAGGGATGATTATTAGTACCTCAAATTAGCTGTCAAGAACTCCCATTTCATTCCCAACATTTTTTATAAACAACAACAACAACATACATACATACATACATACATACATACATACATACATACATAAATGCATTCATTCCTGATTGGGCCCTTCACCTCACCCCCTGCCCCAAGGGCATGAGAGCCTTAAAATGTGAATGTCACAATGGTCTTGGGCATGAGGCGATTTTGAGTGAAATTTCTGCATTATGACAATATCTGTTAGTGTTTCAGTAACTAAACCCTCTTAATGACATCCTAGGGAGACCAGGTTAATATTGAATTCTAGCCTCAATGTTTTGGGGTCTGTGCCAAGAAAAATAACCC
The DNA here is from genome assembly GCF_001890085.2 of Hipposideros armiger. Classification (NCBI taxonomy): domain Eukaryota; kingdom Metazoa; phylum Chordata; class Mammalia; order Chiroptera; family Hipposideridae; genus Hipposideros; species Hipposideros armiger. The sequence continues at coordinate 2,802,662 of NW_017731511.1, read as the reverse complement.
TATCCCCAGAATCATTGAGAATTGATAGGGGTCATCAGGCTGGTGAGTCAACTGTAGTTGAAATATGGGTATAGAATAGTACATATGTGGTTATTTCTGATGAAACTTTGTATTTGGCTAGGATGTCTAGAATAATGGAGCTGATAGAACTGGGCGAGACTCCTAAAATTTAGTGAACAAAGGATTTTAATGCATTGATGTGAATGGTAGTTTCTCTGGAGGTGTTTTGAAAGATGTAAGAAACTTGAAAATAGACTGGGAATTCACCAAAAGAGAGGACCCAGATAGTTTGCTCAAGATTTGAGAGGATAAGGAGAAAATGTCTGCGGGAATAGCATGTCAAACCACGGACAAAGGATAAAGTTACAGTGGAGGAGCCATAAATCTAGAATTAAGCTGAAGGGCCTCAAAGGGACAGGTGAGATCAGGGAATTAACACAATCAGGGTCAGGGGACCTGTGGTTGGCACGGTCATTCCTCAGCCATGTTCCGTAAGAGGACAACAAAGCTAGCAGTCAAGATTTGATTGGTTTGAAAAGTCAAGGCCACGGGAGTAGCCTCACTTAAAATTGAGGCTGAACCCTGGCTAATATTTTTTAAGAAGCTGATTATTATTAACCTGTGCCAAGCTTAAATAAATACTGTATTACTGACCTAAATTTACTAGGAAACAAGAGTATTCACCCTGTAAAGTAACACCAATTTAAATTGATGGTAGCATATGCTCTGGCAGTGGATTTTAATCTATGCTCCACAAAGCCATACGATTCAGTAGAGACCCACACCAGACAGAAAGAGCGTGGCCAAATGTGTGCTTATCTGAGTGCCCCACCCCCACTTCAACCAGGAAATCTCCACATTATCTGTTTTAAATATTGGAACTTCTGTCTGACTTCCCATCTGAAAAAAAAAAGAGTCTGCTGCTGAAAAAATATTGAATAACAGTATGCTAAGAGGCAGTGTTCCCTGGCTGTGGAGGAATATTGTTGAAGAAATGAAAGAAGTCAGATTATAACCCTAGGGCCAAGAGTTTTGTAAACAGAAACATTGACAATTTCTCTGATCAAAGCGGCAATATGAAAAGGGAAGTAGGTGGGTGTGTTAGAAGTCTCCTCCCTGATTTCACTCATGTTAGAGTCCATATTACTTATTATTGTAACTGGAATACTTTTGAGAATGAAGTGGGGTTCTATCTGTTGGGACAAAAGGCATAATAAACTATGACTGCTCTGGGCAAACCAGAATGTTTGGTCACCCTAATTAAAATAGGTGCTGGCCATGTCGATACAGGCTTTAATGGGAAAGATAGACCCATTTCTAGGTTCGTCATCAGTGTGAATTGCTGTTATACTGACTAAAGGAGATGGTTCCAACAGAGAAGTTAACTTATACAAGTGGGTTGACCATACATATCAAGACCTATTTTGTCCACTAAGTGGGAGAGGAGAGAGAAAAGCCTTCTTAAAATTTCTATAATACGAATGTCATGATTTTGCATTATAGGCGTGCCCCTCCTCTGAATTTCAAAACAAAGAGAGTGGGTTGCTGGGGACTGTCCAGCTGAAGCCACTAAAAGGACAGGGAAACTTAGTTTATATGCTGCTGTTCATGGATGGTATCCAGGAATAGGTTTGGTTATGCCATCAACCCATATCCACACCCACGGAACACTGCTCTGACTGTGGGTCTGTACGTCGTACCCCTTCTCTTTACCACTGTTGGCCACCACTGCATCCCCAACCCCAAAGCAGTTCAGATTCTGTTTGGGTGATAGTTAACACGTCTAACCACTTCACCAAAGACCAACAAGAGGAAACCACCAGTGAGAGAGAAAGTTAGCTTATTATGAGTTACGGCCACCTCACACCTTATGTTTGTTCACTGAGTTTGCCAGAAAGTTCCCTTCTGACAGTCTAATTTACAACTTGCCTTGAGCTGCCAAATCATCGCCCAGTAGATTTCTCCTATTACTCCTACTCTGCTACCCATCTACGGCCTTCTCATGGAGCATTAAACAAAAACGCTCAGACCCAGCAAAAGTGTGACCCACATCAGGCACAAATAATCTACCTGTCACTCACCGGCCATACTTGGCAATAGGCAATAATACTGTGGGCGGCCAAGTAATTACAGCAGGGAAGTTGGAAGAAGAAATTTATGAGTTTCAATCTAAATGCTTGGCATTCCGTATTGCTGGAAAACTGAGCTCCTACAAGTCAGGATCAGAGAACTGTAAAAAGCATGTAGATCAAGGGCTCCAAGTTATATATTAAAGGTCTCATCATTGTCAAAAATACTTTATTAACTAAGTATTCACCATTCCTTACCCTCAAGTGGTCCCTGGACCTCTCCCTGAGGAATATGCAAACAGACGAGGAGTAATAAAAACCAACAAGCCACCAGCATCAGCACTCAACTCCAACGCAAATATCATTGCCAACAATGCTTGTGTGGTGACCATCTCTGTGTGGTAGAATTAGGGTTGTCTTTAGTTCCTTCCTGCTGGCTTTCTGTGTTTTCTAAATGTTCTACTATAAACACATATGCCTTTTATAATTAGAAAAATATAAATGTTGATAGGAAAAGGTTGTGGAATTGGGATCCAAATGCAAGTCTGTCTGATGACAAAAACCATGTTCTTTCTACTACACTTCACTGCCTCTCACCCGTGACCATCTTTCACATGCTATTTATTTTATTTTTATTTAATAAACAAGCAGATAGTGCTGAATTTCTGCCAGGTACCTTTCTAAGCATTTTAAATGTATTAAGTCATTTAAGCCTTACATCAACCTTGGGGTGTGGGTTCATATTCTCGTTCTACAGTTGAGAAAACCCAGGCACAGAAAGTGTAGGTAACCTGCCCAGGGTGGCACAGCTGGTGAACAGCAAAAGTGGAGTCTTTCCCCAGACAGTCTGGCTCCAGAGTCCATGCTCTTAGTTGCTCTGCTAGGACACCTCAACCTTCTCTTTAAGATAGGCCTTCTCTGGCCCTCATATTCTTTCCCAACCTAGCCAGACCCTCATCACCTATTTTAGTGTCAGAGTGGGGCAGTCAGGCCAAAGGGGCATGTTTAATAAGAGAATGACACAGCTGGATTGCTAGCAGGATCAGCTCTAGCCTCAAAGCCTCGGGATGAAAAAGTTCAGATGAAATCAACCCCTGTCAGTGTTGAGATGAGAAATAAAAGATGTGAACGATCCTCCTGCCTAAAAAAAATAATCACGGTCATTTTTTCACCTCACCTAACACAGATTTAAATTAAGTTCCTTGAAAACATTTTTGCCTCTTTGGTGTGTGCCTGGCTTTCTATTGTTCTTAAGTTTTAGCTTCTCAGCCAAACCCTTCCTCGTCGCACACATGCCATTGACATCCCTCTCTGGAAAAGGACTTGTCTGCACTGAGCCAGACCTTGACCTCCCTGGACCTCAAATTTTCATCTGCAAATTCAGAGGTTGGCATTGAGACTCTCCAATTAGGATGCCACCTGCCCTTTGTATAGGGATTTGTAGTTTGTAAGCTACTTCCATGTCCATTATCTCATTTTATCTTCCCAATGGTCCTGGGTAGTGGACACAATAGGTAGGTTATCCTCAGTTTCCAGGTGAGGACACGGAGGTTCCTCTGTAGCAGAGAAAAAATCCAAGCTATCCTAATCTGAAGCCAAGGGCCCCTTCCTCGTTACCTCCCAGCCTCTCTAAGGACTCTTTCAAGATCACAGTCTGTGCTTCTGTGCCTGTCCTCAAGGCCTTTGTGCCCCATTAAAGCAGTGCTCCCTGGAAAGTTGAAGCTGGATACCACAGCATCCTGGATCCTAGAGACATGTGAGAGGCTCACTTGGTACCTGAGGACCCACAATGATGAAAGTTCTCCCTTAAATTTGTATCCTCATGAGTCTGGAACATCAGAGCCAGCCACTGAGACCGTGAACAGATATCAAATTTAGCCTGGCTTTTCTGGGAGTTGCAGCTGGTCGGCCTTTCCCCAGCCTGTTGCTGCCCTCCACAGCTGGTTGTCATGGAGGCTGCAGGCCGGCCTGCCCAGAAAGGTATGTAGGGGTAGGGGTGGAAGTAGGGGTGGGGGAGCAGAAGGATTATCTGAATCCTGGCTTGGCTCACCTTCTGCCTTTCATTTGTCTCATTGTATATATCAGACATATTATTTACATGTGCACTGGGCCATGCATTTTAACCTTCCTTCCAGAAGGTGCTTACCTACATAATGAGTCATTGGCCAAGGAGGGAAAGAACTTGACATGATTCAAAATGCAAGGAAGCCAGCTAACTAAGAGGCATATAACTCTCACTGACCTTGGGGCCCAAAGCGTGCACCCTAATCAGTATAAACATATACCCCACTTGCTTGAAACAGTCCTAATTTACACCTGCTGTCT
>NW_017731511.1:2795972-2797488 GCF_001890085.2 Hipposideros armiger | reverse complement strand
CATTTTTTTTTCAAATTTTGGGCCCCAAAATTAAGGTGCGTCTTATACATGGGGAAATGCAGTACACTCTCTAGGCTGAAAGGCACACCAAAGATCGTCAAGCTCAGTGTGCCATCCAGGGCTCAGAATCCCTTTCTAAACCTCACAACAGAATTTAATCTCTATAAGCAGCACATTTGGAGCCACAGCTTCTTAAGCCACTTCACATGTGCCTATGTTGTGTCAGTAGCTCATGATATTGGAAGACGTCACAAATGTTAATGAAGGAGAGAATGATGCCAGAATAATTTGGTTCCACACAATACAGCAATTTTTAGCAGAAAGGAGAAAAGAACTGATATTTTGAGTACCTACTATGTTCCGCAAACTGTCATAAGATATTTTGCCTCCAACCTTTCTATGTTGGGAGCAATGTCAAGAAACAGGGATTATTTCCCCTCTGACAAGTGAGAAAACTGAAGCATAGAAAGGTTAAGTAAATTGTGCAAGATCTCCTGAGCAAGACTGAGATTTGAACTCCACTCTTTCTGATCTTGAAGCCCACAAATATTGGCCCTATTAGAGCTTATGGCCTCCCACTTTGCCTCCCATCCCCATTTCCTTTCTCCACTGGCATTTGAGGTGGAACAGCAAGAAGTGTCGTAGATAGGTCTCACCTCTTCTGTCGGATAGCCTCTCCCACAATCTGTGAGGAGAACACACTTATTTAGTGAAGGGCAGAGACATGAGTGCTCCATTGAAGAAATTCTGTTACAATCTTACAAGTACCAGCTTTTGTCCCTATCCAGGTCTAACTGTGAAGTGACTGGTGAATGGTGAACAAAGTTACTAAATCATTTTTGTGTTCTCTTTCCTTTTGAGAAAAAGGCAGAGGCTGAGAGAAAGGAGAAGAAAGGGAACTTGGAGCTGCTCTGTTGCCCTGGAGTGACACAGCCGTGGCCCCATTTCCTGCCTGCGGTATCACTTCAGAGCAATTGTTTTCTTCTGTGAAGACACTTCAGAGACTCTTGGAGACAGATGCTCTTGTGACTGGCCATAGCGAATATCAAAAGGCCTGGGTAGAATTACGAAGCATTTCTCATGCCCTGTATCTTGGGAAGTGCCTCACAACTGTGTGGCAGATATGAGTGGGCACCGCAGCAAGAGAACTGCCCCCGAGGAGGTGGCAGAGGAAGCAACAAGCTAGGGGCCAGCTAGAACCAGCAGAGCAGCTGTAGTGGCAGTTTGTAAAGTTTCACAGGTGAAGCCAGAGGTTGGGGGTAATGGAAAATTAACATCACCCCCATTAAACGAAGTCTGAGGAAAACATGAGGAGAAACGTCAAGGGTGAACCAAAACACTGACAGCCACTAACTTTAAATTCAAACGTGGGTGTGCAAGTTTGTGGTATGCATGTTCATGTTTTACATTGATTCTACAAATAATTGTAAAGTGCCTGCCATATGGTGGTGAGCAAGGCAGGCTTGGTTCCTGTCCTGACAGAATGTACAGTCATGGACTCTGTACATTCCACTCT
>NW_017731511.1:2786170-2793922 GCF_001890085.2 Hipposideros armiger | reverse complement strand
TGAGGAAAAAGGCCATAAGACAAGAACTGTGGGCAGGATCTAGACACTGGAAAAAGCAAGGAAACAAATTTTCCTCTAGAGCCTCCAGAAGGCATACAGCCAGAAGGCACACAAAATCTATGTTGCCTATCTTCTCCACTTACTAGTTGTATGGCTAATGGCCCAAGAAAGTCACTCAAACTCTCTGAGTCTCCTTGGTCTCAACTAAAATGGGTGTGATGCCTGGTCAAGAATGGTCAGGAGCCTCCATGAAACCTCAGATCCATTATCCTTTGGTTCTCATGCATAGGCTGTTCAGTAGGAAGTGTCAGTGCTTCTATAAAAATAGCTAACTCAAAATTACTTTATCACGCCATGTCCCTGCTCTGCTCAAAACCTTCCAGAGGCTCCCTTTCCTACCCACGGAACAACCTAAAAGACTTCCCTTGTTCTCAAGGCTCATTATGCAATCTAACCCCATTTCCTCTCTGACTGACTTTATTTCCTTCTGCTCTCCTCCTTGTCGATTGTGCTCCAGTGATACTTGCAGCTTTGCTGTTACTAAGGCACACCAGGCAGCTTCCTGCCTCAGGACATTTGCATTTGCTTTTTCTCTGTCTAGAATCCTCTTCCCCATATCCACATGGCTTTCTCTCTCAACTACTTCAGACCTTCACGCAAATATTATCTTCTTTCTGAGGACTTCCCTAACAACCTGACTGAACATTGCAACGCTCTCAACCAAACACGCCCCATCCCCCCTCTTCTGCATTAGTTTCCTCCATAGCAATTTCTTTTTTTTTTAATAAGCAAATACATATTTTATTTATTTTGTTTACTCTGCTTTCTCCATTGGATGGTAAGCTGTATGAGGACTCTTCGTGGAAGACATATAATAGGTACTTGATAAATATTTGTTGGATGAATAAATCAGTGTGTACACAAGTCTATAATCAGGAAATGCAGTAAGTATAAGCATTGTCTCTCATTAAAGATATATCCTTTCAGTTACAGATGGAAAATGGAGTTGAAAGAGCTGTAACGGACCTGCCATTGAACAATGATGCTGCAGCTAAGATCAAGTCCTTGGCTGATTTTGCAGAACCCAACAAGCTCAAAGGAGTGGAAACATGGTCAAGGGTCCCAAAAGCCAGCCCTGATCTTCTACACAGAGAACCCAGAGAGAGCCAGCTTTCCGATTTCTTGTCCTTCCTGGTTTCAGCCAGCCTCTAAAAACCATAAGAACAGTTTGTCTCAGTATTTCAGTACTTCCGCTTCCAGGCCCAGGGAAGAGCAGGAAGTGCAGGGGCGTGTGAAAATTGAGAGAAAAGAAGAATTAAACCCACTACACATAAAGAGCTCAAAGACTTCCTCTGTGGCCTGTCACAGCACATGGGTTTCAATGTGCTTTCACTGTAAGCCTAGGGGGACCATTCTCGGGCAAAAGACCAAAACCCAAAATGCGAGTGCTGGTACTCATTCATCCAACACAGATTTACTCGGGGATAACTGTGTGCCCTGTAGAAGACAGCTGTGGTCCTTGCCCAAATGAGCTTACACGGCAAGGTAGTATAACATTAGACAGATAAACAGAGTTCAGTGTCCACCTACTCAATCTCCATGCTGACCAGGTTGAGTTTCCAGGCAATTCCCCAAAGGATGTATTAGACTATGAGGAATTGTATGCAGGGTTTAAGGCAGGCTTTGGAATCAGGCCAACAGAGACTCTCGTTTTGGCTATGCCATACTTATTAGCTAACTGTAACATTCCTAAAGGAAGGACTGTGTTTACTTCATTTACCACCCTATTCCCAGCACTTAACCCAGTGCCCAGCACTCTCAACAAATACTTGTTGCATAAAAAATGTGAACTCTCAGAGTCTCAGTTTACTCATTTGTAAAATGGGAAGTTGTGTGAGGTTAACATGAAATTGAGTACGTTAAGTGCTAACACAGTGTCTGGTACACGATAAGTATTCATTTAAACGAACTGCAATGGTGGTGATGGTGGTGATGGTGGAGGAGGTTTAATTAGCTCTGGATAAATTGCAGCATATTTCTAGCCCTAATGATTGGTTCAATCTGGAATTTTGGACTAAGTGTGGGCTAGATGAGTTAGATCTCAGAGTGATCAATTTCTCTCAGCAAAGCCTTGTTCAACTTGAGTCAGAAACTCTGGAAAAGGGAAGGACATGTTCTACATCCCAGCTACTGGGGTGACTGGCAGCAGAACTGAAACATCATGACTAAGCACAGTCCATCTTGTTTTATTACATGGCTGGCTGGGGTCTCTTTCTCTCTGCTGCAAGGGACTGGAAGAGGCTTAATTGCATCTGATAAATGGATTGTAAAAAGCAAGGGCAGGCAATTGGAACATTTTCCCAGCCTCTCCTCCGTTTGGTTCTCAAAGCTTAAAAAAAAAATAAAGGGAGGGCTAAATGTCTTTTCCCTAACTGCGTATCTTCATGTGAGGCCCAGGTTAGTTTCCCCTGAAGTTTACTAGCCCATTTCCTCAGTAGGCTTACAGGGCCACCTGCCAACGTGCAGGGGTTAAACAAAGACCTAAGATCTTTCTAGAAGCTAAGAACCCTAGGAATTCCTTAAAGCTTTGGAGGTTCAGCTCACAATCTACTTGATTAAAAGGTATTGGTCTTGTAGCCTCAAGCCAAGCCATACTTTCTAGAATACTGTGCTCTTTATAATACTTCTCACTATGGTAGTAATATAAATGAGATCTCTTCCAGAAATAAAAGCAAAGGGCCTCGAGCTCGATGCCAAGGATATTTGTGAAAGAGGTCTGCAAGAATAGGCGATATTAGCAGCCCTGTCTGCAGTAATCATTTCAGAAGTGCTTGCTGATACAGGTGGGTTTTCTGTCAGTAGTCGTGGTAGAAATGGGGACCATCTCCTCAAAGAAACAGAAAATGCAATGACTCAAATGATTTCAAGTAATTGTTACTATTACTGGATTTAGTTATTTGTTATCTTTTCTTTTCTTTAGATGCCTAGCTTTAAATTAAGTGCTCCAATTAACAGCGGCAGTTTGGTTAGTAATGAGGAATGGGTTCGTCTGATTTTTTTTTTTTTTAAGACTATGTGGTGGAGAAGACTCCTGATTCCACTTCTCTAAATAACCAACTATTCCTCACTGTCCTTCTGTAAAGCCACCACAGTTGTGGGGAAACACAGACATTTCAGGAACAGCTCAGAACAAAGCACTCGTTGCTTCACAAGGCAAGCAGCATCATTCACTCCTTCATCCTTTTACTGAGGGCCTACTATGTGTTTTTCCCTGTGTTAAGTATTGGGACTATGGGGGTAAATGAGGAACGGGACCCCAGCCCTGAGGAGCTCACAAACTGGTGGAGAACCTATGTAAGAGGACTCTATGTAAGCAGGCAAAAGCAAAAAATCTGATAAGTGTGGTAACCAAAGCATGAGAACAGTGGTGAGGCTGCGGGAGTCAGGCCCTGCTTTTTTGGAGGGTGACATTCAGACTACCTCTGAAAGGATAACTAGGAGTCTACCAATCCAAGAGCAACAAGCCAGATATACAGGCTTTGCTTCATTTGGGGCTTTGCTTTTTTAAGAAAAGCTGCCTGAACCATGTAGAGGGGTCTACAGTTGCCTTGAAAAGGGTACAGTGATGCACCTCATCCTGAGGTCTTTACTTTTGCTTCTAGAGCTAGAGATAATTTTTCTCAGATGTCTCTTAGGAAACCTTCCAGTCAGCTACACCTGAAGCCAGCAGTGCTACCATTAAACTAAAAGAAAGGAGGGTGTGAACACTGCAACAGCCTTGCTGTAAGCAAGGTGACTTCACCCCCTTCCCCCACCTTAGGTTTGAAATTGAGAAACCCAGAGATGACCACAGCCCTAGGCCACTCTGTGCAAAAATGGGAAATGTCACTCACCAGGTCCTTCCTTGCATTTAACCAGAACCATCCTCCTATAGATTCGGGAACTAAGTGGCTTGACCATGTTGCACGTAAGCCACATGCATTGGTCCAAAGGAGACCAGTGAGCAGCAATTCAATTTAGAGTTCACTGAACCCTCTGGTTTGGGAAGGAAATTGCTGGTAATCAATTGCAGCAAGCACACAGGCTCAGGGCCAGGAAGAGAAAAATCACTTTAATGGGCAAAGCAGATGTTACTAAACTCATTGCAAAAGTGAGATGGGCACAGAGCCAGGCCTTGCATGAGAGATGCTGATCTGTTCTTCTGAATGAAGAAAACAGAGACACTTCAAAAGGGGGGTTCTACAAGGGAAGCCAGAGGTCTGTGTCCCCGTTAGATGGAATCAAAGAAAATGCACTGAGGTGTGCAGGTCCCCCATACCACCACAGAACTTACAGCTGTTAACAACTCATAAGGGTTTTAAGCAAATCCAGGAGACTAGCTAAAAACCGTCTGAGTCTTCATGCTGCTCTAAAGAGACTACAGGGCATAGTGGAAAGAACATGGGCTTTGGCATCAGACCTGTTTCCTTCAATCAATTAGTTGGTTTCACCATCAGGCAGTTTTATGACCTTGGGCAAAGTTCTTAATCTCTCTCAGTGTGAGTTTTCTCAGCTGTGAAATGGGCCTAATCTCATTTACCATACAGAGCAGTTGTGAGGATTCATGATAGTATCAGTAGAGAAATGCATTTCAGCAACAACCTGTTTTCGGAAGCATGACAAGACTAGTGCCATTAGGATGTGGGGAAATTGGCTCAGGGTGGGATGAGGAGGTGGGGAAGAGGGTGAATTTCTTGCCCCATAACAGCTAGCTTTGCCACTGCCTCTCAGTGGTGAACTACTTCACAGGCCAAATTTTTTTCTTGTATGTTTAGATGGATAAAATATCTCTCAAGTATACAGGAGTTCGGAGAGTACAATACCAAGGCCCAAGGAAAGTCACCATGTGTACTAAAAATATTTTCATGAAGTAGCTTCTAATGCAAGACCCCTAAAGGTGGAGTTGATTCTGGTTCCCCAAGTCTGAAACGTTCCTCACCTAATTCCTACTCATTCTTGGGGGGCAAATCAGAGTCCCTCATCTAAGAATCATCACAGGTTACTCTAGACTTCACAGTCTCTACCTACTCACATGTTCCCCCATATGAGTTTTTATCAGCTGTCGTTAGGTCCTTTCTGAAACAAAATAGGTTCAATGTTAAATTTATTCATTCAAAACTTTAAGTGCTTCTTGCTCAATTCTTTGGCCAGTCATAGTGAATTGTCTTACATTGCTCTCTTTACCTGAATCATGTAGGTCTTTCCTAAGCATTTTGTAACTTCCTGAAGTTTCAGATATTGATCTTGAACTAGTTAAAATCTTCAAACCAGAGACATAAACCAAAGGACTCCTTAACTAGACTGTGTGAATTTGAGCCTTTTCTTACCCTTCCTAAGCCTTAGTTCTCTCATCTGTAAATTTCAGATAATAATAGTGTCTTCCTCCAAGGGCTGTGAGGATTATGTAAGATCAGTTCTTTAAAGTGCTTAGCACTTTACAATGGTAGCTGAGTAGTAACAGTTACCCTCCTGGAAGCTTCTCCACCCAGAGGGGCCAGCTCCTGCCCAAGCACCTAAAATGTCAAATTGTACTCCCATTCCCTGAGATCTCCAAACCTCAGGCCACTTCCACAAAGTGGCCACTCTTCCGAAAGTTATGTCCCATTGAAAGTTTGTTTCCACATTGCCATCAGCTTTAAAATGTTCCTGATAAGTAAGCAAAGCTGCCGAGGGACTTTGGCAGTGAATTTCTGGGGGCTGGTGAGAGGAGGATGTTTACCAGAGCGCAAAGGCCAGGTCCTGAGCAGAGAACATTTTGGCCCAGAGAGATCCCACATTTTTGCCAAGCACAGCTCCATTCTCAGGTCCTGAAGTCAGCGTTAGAAACTAAACAAACCTTCCCGGTTCACATTTGTTTACTTTTGGCAAAATGCAACTTCCTGTTTGAAAGGAAAGGCGCAGTAAAGCTTTCTATAGCCTTCTTGGACATAAAGTCTCTCCTTAAAACAATTGATTTGCTAAGCATAAATGAATCAAATGTACACAATGGGGATCTCCCTTCCCCTCAAAATGTTCACGTTTTAATAGGGAAAGCACTCAACAAAACCAAAACAAATATTTTTTCAACTGTTGGCCCATGAGGATTGTTTAGGCCATTTCTTCTTCTGAGAGCATGAAAAACAGACATCAGGATGGAGCCAAGTTACATGTGCTGTGTCAGAGAAGTCACTTCGACACACTTGGGGGTTGAGCTTTTGGTTACACAGAAAGTCAAAAAGTTTAAGTTCCCACAGCCACTCAAACCACATTACCCAGCATGAATACAGAACAACTGGGTCTTTCATTATATGACTAAGTCCCCAGCCATGCCCTTCAGGGTCCTGAATTCCCTCGGATGGTCCCATGCCCTACATTCTGGTTTGAAAACTGACTGATAACCCCTCGCAAATCTACCCTAAGCCTTTTACACGAGTTCTAGATAACTTACTCCGGTGGGTGGGAAAAGGGCTGTTTCTATAATTAATTTTTAAGAATCTAGCAAAGTTAGAATAAAATTGGGGTTTACGTATAAGCAAGTGTTCTCTATAAATCTTGGATCTTTTTTTGTGATAAAATATTAAATTTGTAAAGCACCTTCAAAGTCATCTGGTCAACCTCTCTGCACCCACCTATGCATAGACACATAAAGAATATAAATAAGGGGTATAGAGAAGTTCCCTCCCTAGATGGTAAACTTCTTGCTCCTTAGGACAAGAACTATTTTATTGATCCTTGCATTCTCCTATATAGTACCATTAACACAGTAAGGACTCAGGAAGAAAGTGTTGCATGATCAAGTTAAAAAACGGTCTTCTTCTGCAAGGTCAGGGACAGCATGGAGGCATCCTGACTCACAGTTCTGTGCACTCCCCATAGTCCTTCCTCTTGTGTATCCATCAGATTTTAAGCTCCTTGAGGGCTAATGAAGTAACTTACAGTTCTTTTTGATCACCCTATCCAAGGCACTGAACTTTGCAAGCAATAAAATACAATAAAAATGTTTCAAATGAGTAAAGGAGTTCATGAAAGCAGAGTAGATGAAAACAATTACATGAATGAGATAACTAAATAACTTTCTTTAGTGATTTCAATATTATTCAACCTGAAAGGGGAAATTATTTCCTTCTCTAGGATGTTGGGTTTAAGGAGAAGTAGATTTATGCATGTTTCATACACTCCTTTGACCTTTTTCTTTTGATGTCTACCTGGACAATTAGAAAAATGAGTACGATGACTATGACAAGAGATATCACACCTCCTCTGCCTACAATGCTGCCAGTGCTCTTCCTACAAACCAAAGCCAACCAAGTCCATCAGCTACTGAAACCTTCAATGAAAATGGGTCCATCTTGGCCCATGAGGTCCTTATATCCGGGTCTATCCTACCTATCCATCTTATTTGCTACCTGCCTACCAAGTGCACTTCTCTTAGTTTTTAGACTTAGTAAGATATTTCCTAACTTTTGGCTTATGGGCATGCTGTGGCTTCTATCTGGAATATACTTCACTATCACTATGATTACCATAACCATTACCATCCCCACAGCTTCCTCACTACTACTGCCATCATCCTTTTCACCACTACCACCATCACCCACCACCACTTCCATTCAAAATCAACATCATCACCACTGCCCCTCCACCACCATTATCATCCAATAATCACCTCACCACTCCCCCCTTTAAACTTGAAAAAAAAAAAGGGCCGGCTGAGTGGTGCGATGGTTAAGAACT
>NW_017731511.1:2779916-2784400 GCF_001890085.2 Hipposideros armiger | reverse complement strand
CACACACACACACACACACACACACACACACACACACATTGATACACACAACTCCTATTTAAATGTTGTTCCTCACTCAGTTTTCTATATAAATGGTTGTTTGGGGAAACAACAAAACTAAAATTACCTTTGTTTCCCCTTTATTGCTTCCCCTATATCCAATCAAGGCATCCTCAGTGGAATAGCTTGCATCAGCTCAGCTACAGCTATACATGACTTTGGACAAAGCATTTAACCTCCCCATGCTTCAATCTCCTCATCTATAAGATGGGGATCATACCACCTACTGCATTGGATACAGAGAAAGTGGAATTATATCACATACATACAAATGCCTAGCATACAACAAGATATATAGCAGTAGCTTACATTTGCTGACTTCTTTTTATGTGCCAGGATCTGTGCTACATGTCTGGTGTACATTCCATCATTTAGCCTACAGACAAGCCTATGAGATAGGTACTTTTTTTATTGTCTATTATTGTTCCTATTTTGCAGATTGGAAACTGAGGCTTAATGAAATTAAGTGATTTTTTTTTCAGTTATGCACAGAGCTTGGGTTGGAATCCAGTTCATCAGATTCATGAGGCTGTGCTATAACATGAGTAACAGTCACAACAATATCAACTACAGCTCGCCTATTTTGAGTGCTTACTTGATGGGAGATACCATTATTAAAACTTTGGCTCATTTAATCCTATGTCAGTCCAATGGAGCAAGCATGGTTTTCACAGACTGGGAAACCAAGATGCAGAGATGCCAATTTCCCATCTGTCTTCTTTAAGTTGACATCTTAGAACTGGCTTCAACTCCTCAGGTAGTTTGTCTACTGGACATTAGGAGCCTATACAATTAATGGTCTAATTGATCCTCCTGAAAACATGGAAAGAGAATTATTCTCTAAAAGGAGAGCTCTGGATTTATGGCAGCTAAAGGTAATAATTCAAGACTCCTTTCCCTCCTACTCACCATCGCCATTCCGTTATGTTCTTCAGTCTCACCTCCTGAATATTTCTCTAGTTGCCTCCTCTCCATTCTAACTTGACTGACCTAGTCTGGGCAATTTGTCTCTCAACAGTCTCCCACCTCATCTCCCTGCTTTAATCTCAACTACTCCCCTCATTCTCTTGAACTCACTTTCCACACTGCAATTTCCTCACTAAAATGACCACCCCAAGGCCTTCAGAATAAAGTCCGTACCCTCACACTTATCTCCAGCCTCATTTCCACCTTAAAATATTTATTCTAACATCAACAAGTAGCTCATAGGTCCTCTCACCCACAGGATCATTTCCCACCTCTGTGTCTATTTACATGTTCTTTCTGCATAGAAATCTCCTCCCAGCTTTCTTCATGTAGCTAACTCTTGTTCTTCCTTCCTTGCATAGTCAGGTTAACCCACGGACCTGTCTACTAGGCTGCTAATAATGAACCCTGCATTCTTAGCACATTAAATTGAAGGTATCCGTTTATATGGCTGTGTACCCAGCATACTACACATTTCCTGAGGGCAGGAACAGCATTACTTTATTCGTCTCTGTATCCATGACCCCTTAGTACAGTGTGTGACATGTAGTAGACACTTAGTGAATATTCATTAAAGAATCAAACTAAAGTCAGGGAACTAGAGATTGTAATGGGCACTGTGCAAATTTGTAGCATGTTGTTAGTTATAATTAACATATAATTAACATTCAGCGAACTCTCCCAAACTTGAATAATTCTACTAAGCAGCTAACATAAACCATGTGGTCTTCTAAGCACTTTCCCTCATATAATCTTTGCGATAGTCTTATGAGTTAGGTGTTGTTACTCTCCCCACTTTACAGATGCAAAAACTGAGAGAAATTGAGCAACTTTCTCAAAATCACAGACTGAGTAAGTAGTAGGGCCGTGGTCTGAATCTGACTCCACGGTCAAGTTCTTAACCAATAACCACAAGGCTGTGATGCTAACTAAAAAACAAATATCATGCATTCAGCATTGGCAGTAGCTACCAGTGCTGCTCATACATGGGGGCAAAAATAAGGGCATAACATCTGTCTGAGAAGGAGAACCAAGAGAGATTTGTAATCAGCATAAATTGTCAGGGCATTGTTGGTGTCAAGATGCAAGTCACCTGGCATACAATACACAGCTCAGCTACATGTATCTCCAATACTGCAAAACGAGGAGTTGATGCTATGACCACGTCCACTTAAGCCACTGCTTCATAGTTAAAGACAAAGTCCTTGGAGTCACACAGACCTAGGTTTGACTCTCAGTTTCATTTACTTTAGCGGCAAATGAATTATCTTCATCTATAAACTAGAGATAATGATACTTAACTCATTTTGAGAATTAAAAGAAATAATGTATCTAGTGATGTGCCAAACACATAGAAAGCACTCAAAATAGCTGCTGTTGTTATTGTGATATTGACTATTATCATGCAAGCACCAAATCAGAAATCATTCCAGGAAGGGGGAGGTCACACCATATGGATGGGTGCTGGAAATCCATCCCTCTTCCTGGGAATGGAGGGTCATCATGATCTGGTTAGACACCCTAAAATTTGTCTCCAACCAGCTGACTGCACATTCTTCATGAGTGGTAGGAATAGTTCCGCAGTATTCATGACGTAGTCTGAGAAAAAGGCCCTAGAAGATTCCAGTTTCACATTTCTTTGGATTTCATTTTAAAAGCCAATGGATCAGAAATGTAAGGATGGATCAGAAAAAGAGGTCTTGCAGGAGTCCCCATCTCTACCAGTCTCTGGCCAGAACATCCTTGAAGATGAATTTTCCATTTAGCCCCTGTGAAAAGTGACATTTGCCACCCTCGAAATCTCATCACTGGTATTTATTTGATCAACTGCTGGTAAACGTGGTCTTTGCAAAGACCTTTCCTGCTCGCAAGGCATTGCAGGTGATGGATTGGCAGCCTGTTTGAAAGCCTTGTTTAAGAGTCTCTTTCAGGGCCGGCTGAGTGGCTCAGTTGGTTAAGAGCTNACAGCAACTTGTCTGTTCCCCTTCCCCCAATTCCCCAGCACTGTTCCTATCCCCCTAATTCCCCAATAAAAATCTTTAAAAAAAAATAAAATAAACTTGAAAAAAGCCTTCCTCCCTTAACAGCCAGCTCAAATGGAACTTCCTAAGTCCCTCCAGAACTTAGTGTCCAGCCCCTCTCTGAGCTCCAACAGACTCTAATTTTCTCTAGTTCTTGTTCTCACATACACATAAACCACCCTCGCTAGAATGTGAGTTTCATGAATGTTTTTTGTCTTTTGCACCACTGTATTCCCAGGACACGGCATATAGTAATTGCATATCGAATATGAATGAGTATATGAATAAATGAAGGATCAGGGTTTGGCCTTCTAGCCCAAGGCGACACTTCTCTCAGACACCCTAGGCTCCCATAGCAGGACATCAGCACCTCATGCCAAAGACCACTGTAGGAAAACTCGAGAATCAACCATCGTCATGACTGTGGGTTAGCATGCAGCCAGGGTTTCGTAGTTCCTTCCTCTTTATTTCACCCCAGCAGCTACCATGAGCTCATCCCAGCTCTGGGAACATTCTGTCCTTTCCCGTTCAGCTTCCGATATAAGCCCTTGGTGTTTCTGGTCTAAGCTATCCTCTCCACCCTGACTGAGTAGAATTCTTAGATTCTGCCCCATCCTTTCTTTAATCTGTCTGGCTGTTACTAGGTCTTAAGAGCTACAACCAACTTGTGCTCTTACAATTACTCTTAAAAAGTCCTCCCTCTGGTCAGATAATGGGTCCCATTCTGCTGTTCAGTGAGCCTTTCAACCTAGGATTGGTACACTCTCCAATTTTTCATCCTCCCAAACCACCTTTCTTTTCCTGAACACTATCTTTTTTTTCTCCCTGATGGCGATGGGCACAGATCATCATTGCTAAGCATTACGGATCATCACCTCAAGGTCAAGTTCTATACCTGGTATGGGGAATTCCAGAGGACAGACAGAATCCCAGTCCCTAGAGACCAAAGTTCTCATCACACAAAGTGACCTGCACACAAAAAGAGAAATAACTTCCAAGGATATATATGAAGTGCCAAAAGGGTGGCACGCGACACCAGTGTGCCATGCGAAAGTGAGATGGACCCAAGAAGCCCACTTGCTTGACACTACTTTGCCCTCCTGGTTCTCCCCACTGGCTATTCCTTCTAGTCTCTTTTACAACAATTATTCCCCTCCTAACCTCTAAATGTTGATATGCTTTGGGCTTAGCCCTGGGCCTTTTTCTCTTCTATTTCTATACTTTCCTGCTCTGGGAAATCTCAGCCATTTACATAACTTCATATACTATCTTTATGCTGACAATTGCCAGGTTTCTATCTCCATTCCAGACTCTTCTTGAAAGACAGGGTTGTATAATCAACTGTTTAGTTACTATACCACAGAGATGTCTGTAAAACATCTCAAGCTTAACATATTCAAAACTGAAGTCTTGGGTTCTCTCTCTCTCTCTCTCTCT
>NW_017731511.1:2769708-2777072 GCF_001890085.2 Hipposideros armiger | reverse complement strand
TTCAGGGCCGGCTGAGTGGCTCAGTTGGTTAAGAGCTCGCTCAAGAGTTTGAGCTCTGAGCAACAGCGGTTCGAGTCCAGCCCGAGCTGAGCAGCAGGATGAAAAAAAAAAAAAAAAGAGTCTCTTTCAAAAATCTCATGATTTAACAAAGACAAGAATTGGAATAAGTTGTTAAACAACTGACAGGAAAAGCTTTAAGGAGATTTCCAAACCATCAGCCTCCGGTGGGGCTGGGAGGGAGTCCCCACCACCTATGCCATGCTCTCCCACCTCTAACACGGAGGGTCCTCCTGTTTCCCGTGGCCACCTCTCCCTGCTCCTCTTCCCACCTCTCCTGCGGTCTGTCCACGTCCAGAAACACCATGCTGAGTGAATATAGGCCAGGATAATAGAAAATGATGTCCCCACTCCCTTTTTTACCATGTTTTTATGAAGAAATTCCTTTTGATCTATTCAAAAATGCAACATTTGAGTATTTGAGCATGTCAAGGAATATTTGTATACCTCCTCAACTCAACTGTAATAATAAAAAAATACCTAATATTTTTTTAGTGTTCACTGTGTTTCAGGATCTGTATGTATGTATGTATGTATGTATATACATATAGATAATATTATATGCATATGTATTATATTATATGTATATATATTAAATATTAATAAAATTGTATATATACAATTTTATATATAAATTAATATATATACATATATACAATTTTATTTACTACTCATGATAACCTTATGAAATAAGTGCAATTATCATCCTGTTTTATAACTAAAGGAACAGAACGTGAGAGATAATAAGTAACTTATCCAAATCACACAGCTAGTAAAAGAAGAAAATGGTTTTTAAACCTAAAGGTGATACTGAAATTAATGTAAAAATAATATTGAATGTTGAGAACATTGAAAAATAGATATTATCAGAAAAAAACCTAAATGTGATAGTCTGCACTAATATTCTTAACCTAGAACATCATATTATGCTCCAATGCAAACTGTTTACTGATTGTCCCATAGCAAAGTTAGTGAAGGAGCTCTTGACGTCAGATTAGGTGACCATATTTGAGAGTTTCTACATCTTTTTTAGCTAGGTTGAGAAAGACAACCTCTTCCCAAGTGGCCCTTTCTCTTACAAAAACTGCACCCAGAGCCTAAAATGGGCAAGAAGGGCGTGGGCAGGACCCTAGTGGCCTGCCCTGAGTGGGAGTCTGCAGTGCTCTGCAGTTGGTCCCCAGGATGCCCACACCTTGATCTCTTTAGCCCATCCCCTGAGTGTGCATTCAATGCTTACGTTCAAAGCCACCCCCATGAAATTCTATGATGTGTCAAGATGAAGAGTTATCAGACATAAGGTTCTTTCTAGACACAGTTTTTGGGATGCAGTTTGAAGGCTTCAGCCTGAGCATAGCAACACCATTTTAGAAATGTACCATGCCAAGATAGCAGGCAGGGCTCTAAACTATAACCAGTACAGCCTGTTATCTAGCTGTAGGCAAACTAGACCTCTAAATAATAAATGAAAGTGCTGGTAAGATGCACTCTCAATAATCCTGTGTGCTCTTTCCTAGAAGAAAAAATACAACAGTAGGTTCTTCTTAGTTCATACTTAACATATGCCAGGGCATTGTAACATGCATTATTTCATTTACTCCTTGCACCTACTCTGTGAGGTTGGCACAATCAAGAAAGCTGATATCTAGAGAAGTTAAGCAACTTGCTCAATAGCTGATGACTAATTACTGCCAGGATTTCAACAGGTGGTCTCACACTCTTTACATATTTATATGCTATACTCCATGAGAAAATGAGGTAGCCAATATCTAGGTCTTCAACATGACTCCATGCAGCCATTTTCATCAAAGACTCACAGGGCTCCCAGATGGATGTTCTGTGCTGACTCATTCCACTCATAAATTTCCCCTGCCTGTTGTGGTTCAGCTTTTGCATTTTTTAAAGTAGGCCTTTGCTGGAGGAAGAGCCATAAATGCCATGGAATAGTGGCAGTAGTGGATATCCAAGGTCATCTACTGGAGATTTTTTTGAGTTGACAGTTCCTCAATCCCCATTTTGAACAGTGACGGTATCCTGGATTACTCCCAGAAAGAGTGATCCTTTCCAAGACTGGACATGTAATAAGGAAAGAATACAGAAACTAACATTAGAGTACTTTAATGTTTCCATGAACGAAATCCTTCCCAGCATGTCTCTAAAAATTAAGGTGCCTTTTTTCTGAATTTCAAATCCCAAGAAAAGTTGGTCAAGAAATTGAGAAAATAGGGGGAATTATTATAATCACACTGTGAGAACTAAAGCCTAGCAATCAATATAGAAACATTGTTGGTCTGAAGGAATTCACTGACATCAAGTAGAAAATAAGAGCAGAATAGCGGACACATGCAGTCAAGGGTTAAGGCTGACATTTCAGGAAACTGGGACAGGCTCATGTAGGAGGGGGGCTGCCCCACTCCAAACAGTCAATCTTGCTTGTAGCTGTTGTCATGTTATCAGTGTGTGTTCGTGATCCCATTTGCTGTCAATGATGAGTCATTTTTTTAAGTACTATTCATAAATTTATACATGTATATACCTTATAAAAATCCTATGAATGGTATGCCAAAAAATAAAGTTTTGGAAGTAAAATAAGTCCTTACATTGGCAGTTTCAATATGAGATTCTGTATTGTGCTGTAAACCTTGCCTGGAGATCCAATGTTACATTATTCAAATACTACCCAATAATGTTTGCAGGCATTTTCAACCATTTGAATCTTTGCCATTGGCTACACTTTCTTGCAAATATTACTATACTTAATGCTTCTTATTTACTAAATACATTTTCATAGATATCCATGATAAGTAAAGGGTATGAAAAATGTTAAGGTATTTGAAGACTAACTTAGAATTTGGGGAATTCCTAAGTATTCTTGGGAGTTCTGAGCTCTCATACTTGAATCCCAAAGATTAATATCAGTTAGAAACTTGCAAACACTAGAATTATTATATGAGATGGTTGGAGTGGAAAGGTGGAGCATCCTTTTGCATGCCCAAGAACATATTCTCTATAGCTTTCAGAAATACAGCGACAGCCCCCTACCCAAGTCATCCCACTAGCTGATTGCTAACATGTCACTGCTGGTGTGGGCTCCCACACAAGAGACATGGGATCAGCTAACTCCAGAGTGAGTGCACTGAATTCAGTCTGCTTCTGATAAAGCAATGTCATACTGTTCATACTATTCTTCCATAGGTTATAGGTGGCACTTCAAGGACCAATAAAAACAAGGTAAAGCCAAACCTAAATTCAAAGGAAAGAAGAACAAGCTCTACATGTCGACCTCATACAAAATTTTCTACCCAAATTTGTGCAGCATAGATCTGGAGAAAAACCTATCCTGTTAGATCAGAGAAAGGAGTCAGGACCTACCACAAGCTGTAAAATTGCAGGAAACAGTGACCCGGAAGAACATCCAACAGGCAGTGAGCACTGAAGAACTCAGCAAGATGCCAGTGAGTGCAGACAAAAGAGGAGCTGACATCCTCCTCTTCTCCTGTATTTTCGTACCTTCCACCTATTTGTGGTAGTCATTGAGCTCTACAACGCCTTGTCATTGCCCCCTCTCCTCTGTATGGAAAGTGCCTATTTTTTAAGAAAGGAGATTATTCCCATCATGTTTTCTATCTGAATTTTCCTTTCTTTTATACCCTTTCCCCCACTAGGTTCAGGCAGCCCACCCAGCCACGTGTGTGTGTGTGTGTGTGTGTGTGTGTGTGTGTAATTTAAGTAGCTTGAGGACAATTTATAAAGAAAAGGTCACTATTATAGAAAGCTTTTGCCTGTGCATGAACATTTTACTGTTTTCTCATTTACAAATGCACCCCACTCAGAGAGCTGTATCAAAGTTCTTCATGCAGCTGCTATACCAATATGGAACTTTTGAAAACCAGGTTATCTTTGTGCAAGGACCTATGCCAATCTTTTCTCAATAGATTCAGTGTAAGTATCTGTGCTGTCAAAATGTGATCTTGTGCAGTTTTCATTTTTTTTATTTTATTTATTATTTTATCAATGAATTCAAGCATTTCTCCAGGAATAATGTGGTATTAGCATTTTTCTTTAAAGGAACAAACAACATCCTTCACAAGATAATCCCCAATTTCAGTAGCAAAGACTCAATTAGGCCCTAAGCCCTTCCCACCAAGAGTGACATGCAGAGTGGCCCAGCATGTATTGTCCAAACAGAAGAATTTGGTTTCTATTATGCGGAAAAGCAAGTCTTTGGAAGATTTGTATAACATACCCAATGAAATGTTTTTGGAAGTTAAATTTGTCTCCTGAATGGGATGTGATACACTCACCTGTCAACCAGCAGTTGGCCCATTACCAAAAGTACTTGTCTACAAACCACTTGTATATTTTTAGTCAATTTTTTTTGTATAGAGAAAGAGGCTGCAATGCACTATAGGGAACCTAATGAAAGCAAAAGACTTAGTGAATGAATAGATGAATGGGCAAGTCACTGAAGTTCTCTGAGCCTTAGTTTCATCTGTAAATTAAGAGTGAAATATTTGTCACATGAGAATGTGTAAAATTCTCAGCAGGGTCTCTAACATATAACCCTTAGCTCTCCAAATGTTAGGCAACATCATCACCACCAATGCCACCAGCCCCATCATCACAGTAGCCACAGCAGCAAGCAGCAGCAGCTTAAGCTGCCCACATAGGGCCTCCAGAGCAGGCCTCCCCAGAATCTCTTGAAATCCTCTCCGCAGGCCTCTCCTTTTTTTCATCACAGGATCTTCTCATGGAGAAGATTCAATCAGGGGCAGGGTCTGAGGAAATAATTAAGGAGGCTAAAGGAGTTGACCAGGGAAACAAATGAAGTGTTAATTGAGCACAATGACCAATCCCCAGAAAATTTAAACTGGTTGGACACCCTTTGTGTTATTCAAGTGTTCCTTACAGATGCTAATCCACCCCATTGGGATTCCTTCACAAATGGCAGCTGCCAACAAATATCCTTGGTTAAACTGTGCTCCTCCAAGAACCAAGTTAAGATCATTTGTTCCCTACTCAATTCATCTTTTACCCCCAAACGCATTCTCTGGGAGCAATCTTCCTCTTTAGAAGTTCCTCTCTTGGGTTTTGGAGAACTTTTTGGCTTGAACTCTTTCTAAAATTAAAGCCAACTGCTGTTGCTCTCAGATGCAGTGATATTTCATTCTGGCCAGAGCTGACTATCACAGAAACATCCCAAACCACATAAGTTCTTATTGTTTAAACTGTCTTAAGCAGCTGTTAAAACATGCCCTGAGATATCAAAGCCACTCTAATTAACTTCCTGTTTCTCTGGGACTTCAAAGTCTTTCAAAAAGTTTTAAATAGGGTTTTTATAGAGAATTTGACCTAATATTTAAAGAAAATTCTGCAAACTTGCCCACAAAACTCCAACTTCTCCTTCCCCTTTTCATCTTCTCTCCTCTGCAACTGAGGGGTGAAAACTGAGAAGAAACTTTAAAATCTGCTGTAAGCACAAAGGTGAATCTCTTCATGAACATCCATGCTATTTCTCAGGTTGGCAGCTGACATCCTGGAATGGCTTTCCTGGCCCCAGCCCCTCTCAGCCTAACAACTCTTTCCCATCCTTCAAAACAGCTCAAATGCGCCTTCTCTGGAAAGTGCCCTTGACTCTTCCAGGCTGAGAGTACCACTCCCTTCTCTGTCGCCCACACAATCCCCACATCTCTACTTGGCCTTAATCATGATGAACTGGAATACATCTGTTTGTGTGTCTGTCTCCCTGTCTAAATTGTGAGGTCTACAGGCAGGAACTGTTTTGTATCTGTGCTCCCACAGTCTCACAGGTTCTACATATCCATGGTCAGGGCTCCATATATGTCTGATAAATGACTGAATCCCACTCATTCTGGGGGAGGTAGGGTTGTATTTTAATTGAGCCATTTCTTACTCATTGATCTTTCTCCCTAGGCTTTCTATAAATATCATAACAAAAGCATTGTACCTATTGATTACTGCTCTAAAACAGTGTCATAAAAACAGCCAAAATTTAGAAATAAGGCAAAAAGAAAAAAATGGGTGGCATATCTTTCCAAGGCTACCTCAGGCCCCTTTTTTAGGGAAATACATGTAGTCCATCTCATTGTTTGTTATTAACTAAAGGTCCCCAACTTAGTGAAATTACCCATTGTCTTATAGATTTTCTTCTGGTAGAGATGCAAGTAATTTCTGTCTGGTGGAACAAATAACTCCTAAGATTTATGGCCTGTCGGACATTAACCAGTTTATATCTAATCCAGTAATCTTATCCTAGCATTTCTTTATTAAGTTGACTGTAAATATCCTCTCTTCATAGATAGTTTTTGAGCAGGCCTCAACATCTTACTGGTTCCCTTAATTTATTTAATGAATTAAATAAAATCGTTGACTTGTGTTCCTTTTATGTTTTTCTGAGAGTCAAGATTTTATCTTTTTTAAAATTAGCTTTTAACACAAGGTGTTACCCAGATTGACAGTGTAAAACTGAAAGGTCAATAGGATAGATTCCGTGGAGTTATATAGAGAGCCCTGGTCAGGGAGTGCAAGAACCTGGCTCTGGTAGGAACTTCCTAAGACCTCTGGACCCAACTTTTTACTTATCTGTCAAATGGGGAGAATATCCTAAGTTCCCTGTCTCCCTCACAGGGTTATTAAGATCATCAAATAAGGTTTACTTAAAGAACTTTGCAAAAATCTTAAGCACCAGTCCCCCCATGAAGTACTTGTTGTAAAGGGAGGCAAGCTTTTCCCCCAGAAAACAGTGTTGGGAGGGCAAGACATGAAAGGAGATTGGAATGAACACAGACAGGAAGAGAGAGGAAGCAGGTGCTGCAACTCCCCAGGTTAAGCCACTGTCACCTCTTGCCTGAACATCAGCTAGCCTTAGAAAGCTTCCACTTTTGCCTCAGTCTCCATCCAGTCTCCACACGGCAGCTGGTGTTCTTTCAAAATTGTAAGAAAGCCATGTCACACCCTTGATTCAAGCTTTCCAGTGGCTTTCCAACACTCTTGGGATAAAATTCAAGCTCCATTTTTTAGTGTACAAGACGCTATGTGATCCAGCCCCATGGCTAAGTCTCCATACTCATCTCAGGCCTTTCTCACCTCCACTCCCTTTGCTCCAGCTCATCTCAGTTTTATTAGCTTCCTCAGACATGCTTAGCTTTCTCACCTCAGGGCCTTTGCATTTGCTATTTCTTCTGCCTAAAATGCCCATCTCTGACCCATTTTCTCCACATTAATTGCTTCTTCTTTTAATGTTAACTTAAATTTCACCCTCCTGGAGAGAATATTCCTGCCCATCTTTT
>NW_017731511.1:2760206-2769658 GCF_001890085.2 Hipposideros armiger | reverse complement strand
CTCTCTCTCTCTCTCTCTCTCTCTCTTTCTCTCTCTCTCTCCCCTGTTCTTTTCCTTCACAGCACTCCCCAGAATGTAAATATATTTATGTATTGTCTGTCTCCCCCACCAGACCATAAGGACTACATCTGCAGAGACTATGTCTCTTTTGTTCACCCTCATGCCTGGCACATAGTAGGTGTTTGGTACATATTTGTTGAATAAATGAGGATAAAAACATGAGAAACGCAGCTGGTGCCAAGTAAAGGTGCCCTGCACTGTTCATATACATTTCAGAACCAGTGCAACACAAGTTCCTCCATCTTGAGCACGTTTCAAAAGACTGTAGCCAAGAAGAAAAATTCCCAAGCTCCCAAGGCATCCACTCAGAGCTGCTTTCAAGAGCAGCGATCCCCAGAAATGCTTTGCCTCAGACACCAGTAATAACAGTTCTCTTCACCAGCACTTCGTTCCGTAACTCCAAAGATATGGAATCTCTTCAGAAGAAAAGAATGGCCCTTCCTTCCAAGAATTAAATGTTACCCAGAAACACCACTGCATCTGTACCTGGGGACTTAGGTTTGAAGCAGATGAAAGAAGCAACCAAACTAGAATTCAAGAATGTTTCAACAGCACCAAGGGAAGAGAACAATCTCAGGCGTCCTCACCAAACTCCACCCTGCGGGCTTTATGGTATCAGGTTACATGGCTCCCTCTAAACTAGCATGTTCCTTAATCAGAATGGAAGGACACAGCTCCATTTCCAGGAGCTTAAGGTTTCATGCATTCTGTGATGACTCTTCCCAGGCAATCCAAGCACTTCTACAAAATGCCTTGGTTACCTTCAAGATTCTCCCATAGGTCCCTGGGCTGGGCTGGTTCAACTCCAGGCCTCCTGTGAAAAGATACCTTTCGACAGGAGATGCTCCCTAAGAGTTGCTACAAGAGTTGATGGAGTGCTTGCTGCTTTCTCATTTTTCATGTCAAGGATATCAGACACCAAAAGAGGTCATGGCAGCAAAAAAGTTGTTCCTGGAAAGGTGTCTGGTGGGGGAAGGGCCAAAAAATGTAGTTCACCATGCAGCTGGCCCCCACAGTTTTGCCTTGAGATCAGACTCCGCTAGAAATCAGCCCCTGGAAGTCCTTCCCCTAAAAGGCATGTGGCCACCTGGAATACTGAGACTGGGGGAGAATATTACATTACAATCCAAGACAGGTTCATGATAGGCAGAGAACACCTGTCTTCGAGGGGCTTCCTTTTTTCAGGTGAGAAAGGAATTTTTTCTCCTCACCAGCCAATCTGACTGCACTCGAAGGCCATGCTGCATTCACAGCCAGGACCCCACCCCCACCCCAGCAGCCTTTCTGCCCAGAGAGCCCTCAGGTCCTAACCCAAGAATCCAAATTGAATAGTTCCTCTTATCACACCAAGACCAGCACATACATCCAAGAAGCTGCCCTTCTTCTTTAAAGCTGCCAACACTTTAAACTCTTAAAACTTCTTCAAACTCGGAAGACTATACAGACAAACTTGTTACTAATGCTTTGTTTAATTTTTTTTTTCCTCAGAAATAGTCTTATGGCCAAAAATAGAACATTTTCCATTCTGAGGAACAAGCAGCATCCATGGGAATTAAAGCAGTACTTCATGCCTCTCCAGAAAATTCCTGCCAAACACGCACACTCATACACACATAGCTGGGCACTCGCAAATTCTAAAAAGCTGCTTTCTGTAGGTACAACAGTGGTCAGGAGCCAAAAGTCCTATTTATTTTCTATCCAAGAAGGTTACCAGAAAACAGCACTAGGGCACCTCAAGCCTGGTTTATAGGAAAAATCAAACTTGCTCTAGTGTAATGATTTTGAAAATGGCCTCATTGTCCATCCTTCCTCCCGCCCACGATCATCCCAGAATTCCTCTCAAGACTTACTCCTCTAAAATTCCAAAGCTTCCCTCAGTACAAAGTTCATGGCCTTTATTCTAGAGATCCGCTCTTGGATGATTAGCCATGAGGTCTCTCTAAAGTTATTTCTATGATAGAATCAGAAATGGCAAGTTTAGAAAAATCTTCTCAAGCTGCAATACTGAACAACATGTATGGGTAAAGTCAGTCTTGGGTAAAATGTCAGAATAACAGTAATCCAGAAAATTACTACTAAAACTAGCACAAGATATGAGAGTGTTTTGCTAAAAGTCTATTATTCTCAAGATTTCTATAATCCTCTTTTTAAAAATAAGTTTTTATTTTTCAATTACAGTTGACATACAATAGTATATTAGTTTCAGGTGCATAACATAGCAATTAGACATTTATATAACTTACAAAGTGACCACCCTGATAAATCTAGTACCTACCTGACACCATCTGCAATCTTTTTTAATGGAACTTACATGGCTACAATGATATTTCATATTTTTATAAAATAAAAGTTTGTTATTTTCAACATTTATGCAATCCTCTTTAATGAAACTTACATGGCTACAACAACAATTCATATTTTATATTTCAACATTCAACCCATTGTACATCCTCCAGCCTCTCCTAAGCAGGGAGTGGATCAACTATAAGATCTGCAGGGGCTACATTTTTATGTGCAGCTGGTAAGCATTTGGTTACTGTTAAGAAAAATAAGAGTCGTTTAACATAACTGTTGCTGATACCAAAAGTAGAAGAGACCAGTGAGCCAATTTAGGGAGAGTAAAGGAGAGGCCAAGAAATGGGGGGAACCATGAGAATAAGAAGGAAAAGAGGTAGTAAGAAACAGGGAAGAATCAGAATGTCAGACATTAATTGATGGTGGGTGGAGGCAAACATAAGCAGGTTGACTAATCCAAGATGGAACATGAAGAGACAAGCATGACAAAAAAGAGAGGATGGGAAACAGAGAGAAAGAGTGAGAGAGTATTTAGTGGTGAAAGGTCAATAATTTACCAGCTAGGTTACATTGGACAAGTTCATCACTCTGAGCCTCAATTACCTCATGTATTAAATAGAGATAATAGGATATCATGGAGATGCATGCAGATTAAATGAGTTAATATATATAATGCTTAGAACAGTGCCTGGTGCTGAGTAAACATTTAACAAATGTTGGCAGGCTGGCCAAGTGGTGCGTTGGTTAAGAGTTGGCTTGGGACACCAGTTCTGAGCAGCAGGGCCCCGGTTCGGATCCCATGTGAGGGCCAGTGACACTGCCCTCTACAGCTAAGATGGTGAACAACAGCTCAACCTGGAGCTGGGCTGCCGTGAGTCGCTGGCGACGGCGTAGGCTGCAGTGGGGCTGGCCGGCAGCTGGCGTGCACTTTCGTGAGCCGCCATGAGCCGCTATAAGCAACTGTCCAATGGTCGGCGAGCTACTGCCTCACCCAGGAAGAGCACAATGATAATACCAACATGGGCCAGTGAAGCAACGTCCTCCACAACTAGACTGAAGAACAAAAAGACAGCAACTTGTCTGTTCCCCATCCCCGATTCCCCAATAAAATCTTAAAAAAAAAAATTTAAAAAAAATTTGGCTATTTTTATTGCTGAAAGACAAACACGTTGTATATTTCCACCAGAGAACATTTGTTTATGAATTAAACCTCCACTTATCTTGTCCTCAAATTCTCCTAGTACACACAGGAGCACAATTATGAGAGAGGCATGAGCCCAAGCAAACATTGGTGAAAGAAGTTGCTGCAGGATAACAACCCAGAGGCTAATGAGTGCTTGGAACAATGAGTAAGGCCCCTGACAGTGAAAGGGACAGAATCCATAGCTGCCAATTCGTCGCAACTGTTCTTTTCAACTTCATTAGTTCATCACTCAACAAACATTGTCCAAGCAACTTTTTTTTTTTTTAAGATTTTTATTGTGGAATTGGGGGAAGAGGAACAGACAAGTTGCTGTTCTTTTGTTCTTTAGTCTAGTTGTGGAGGACGTTGCTTCACTGGCCCAAGTTGGCACCATCATTGTGCTCTTCCCGGGCGAGGCAGATCAGTCGCCGGCTTCTGGACGGCCGCTCACTGCGGCTGCTGGCCGCTCATGCTGGCTGCTGGTTACACACGTTAGCCCATGGAAACCCACTGCAGTAGGGGCTGCAGCCTACACCGTCGCTGGTGACTCACGGCAGCCCAGCTCTAGGTTGAGCTGTTGTTCAGCATCTTAGCTGTGGAGGGCAGTGTCACTGGCCCTCATATGTGGGATCCGAACTGGGGCCCTCTGGTGTCCCAAGCCAGTTCTTAACCATGGCGCCACTCCGCCGGCCCCCAAACATTCTAAGTCTGCACACATTTAGTGTTGTCCCGGCTTATCTTCCTAGCATCACCATGAGCCCCTTCCACCAACCTCACCATTTTGTAGCTGCACCAGGATAATTATTCAATATACTGGTACATTTTTTGTAATCCTGCCCCTCTGCATTTGCTCAAGCTGTTTGTTCAGCCTGGACTTCTCTTTGCTTTTCTTCCAGGCTAGCAAGATACAAGTCATCCTCCTGGGCCAAATATTAGGGGGTTTTCTGTGCCTTCTGTTTTCTTCTCCCCCACTGTCTGGCAGAATGAATCTTCCTTACCTCAGCATTCTTATTATACACACAATAAACACATATGCCTTGTTATGGGTTGAATTGAGTCTCCCAAAGATGATATATTGAAGTCCTAAACCATCATACCTTATTTAGAAATAGGCTCTTTATAAAAGTAGTTAAGTGAAAATGAGGTCATTAGGATGGGCTCTAATCCAGTATTACTGGTGTCCTTCTAACAAGGGGAAATTTGGACATAGAGGCAGACTGGCACAGAAGGAAAACTATGTAAAGAGGCACAGGGAGAAAGCCACGTGAAGGTGGAGGACTGAAGTGATGCATCTGCAGGCCAAGGAATGCCAAAGACTGCCAGCACACCACCAGGAGCTAGGAGAAGGGCCTGGAACAGATTCTCCCACATAGGACTTATAAGAGGCCAACCCTGACGACACCTTAATTTAGGCTTCTAGCCTCCAGAACTGTGAGACAATAAATTGCCCAGTTTATGGTACTTTGCTATGGCAGCCCTAGGAGACCAATTCATAGCTCCATCACAGCATGTGTGTTCAGTTTCTACGTGAGCTCCTTACAGTCAGGAACTGAGTGTTATTTGACATTGAATCCTCAGGCCTCTTACAGCAAGGGGCATGTTAAAGGGTCTCTAAATTCTAAATTCTTATTAAGTAACATTTTAAGAATCCAACGTCTAGAGCAGGGGCAGCAAACCATAGCTAATAGGACAAATCCAGCCCATTGCCTATTTTGGTAAATAAAGTTTTTTTGGAATATAACCACACTCATTCATTGATGTTTGGCCTATGGCCAGTTGCACACTATAACCACCGAGTTGAGCAGTTATAACAGAGACCATATGGCCCGCAGAGACTTAAATATTTACTCTCTGGCCCTTTACCAAAAAAAGTGTACTGACCCCTGGTCTAGAAGAAAAAAAAACATAAGTGAAGCTAACAATAGAATAAAATAAATGCTATAATAATGCACAGCCCAAACAGAAAAGGGAACAATGGGTTGAATCAAAGTCTAGAGAAGGTGCCATTTGAACAGTGAGAAAGATTTGACTCAGAAAAGGAAAAATACTTAATTTATTCACTTTATTTTGCTGCTTTGACTGACAATTTTTGCACTAGTGGTTGCGTAATGGCTAAGGATTGGAGTTGAAACTAATTTGGGAAAAGATGATGATAGGTTTCATTCTCTTCTCTACACATTGAGCTTGACTATCCAAGAGGAGTTGTTCAACCACTGGACACTGCTGAGCAGTCTAGGTCAAGGCACAGATTTGGGACTTAATACAATTAAGATGAAGTCATCATAGGAGAACAGACCACTCAGAAAAAGAGTGGGAAGTGAAGAAAAATGATTGCACATGGAATTCAGGAGAACTTCAGACAAAGGAAGAATAAGAAACCCTGAAGGATTTGTACAGAAGCAAAAGAGGAAGAAAGGAGGGAACCATGTCCCTAAGGCCCAGCTAATGGAAGGCTCAGCAGTGTTCAATGCTGCCAAAAGCTGGAAGGACCAAGCTATCAGATTTAACAACTAAGAGACCACATGGCCTGGTGACAGTAATTTCAACTACTCATCACTGGTACAAATTATCCCTTAAACTAAATCATAAAGACTGTCTCTTGACAACATTGTCAAGAGAAAAAAAATTAAGAGAGTGAGAAAGGGAAAGAAGAAATAAAGAAAAGACTTAAGAAAAACATTGAAATCTAAGATAACTGGGCTGAAATGAGCACTTTATCCATAGCTGTAAATGTTGTACTCTTTCTATGTAGATTCTATCTTTTATCTAAATTCAACAGGACTGAATATTATTCCAGTGCATAGGATCCATTTCTTTAAACAGCCAAGTCAATTAAACAACTGACTTAAAGCATATTAACAGGTATTGGGATAATCACAGCTACAAATTGTTGACTGCCTGCTTTGTGCCTGGTGCTGTGCTAGTGGATTCACACAGATTACGTCATTTGACCTCCAGTAAAACCTTATGTAGTGAATATACAGTGAAATATAATCTGTACTTTTTTCAAATGAGTGTACTGCAGCTCAGAAAGGTCATACAACTGCACACCATTCCAGGAAGAAGCAAGAACTGGGATCTTGGGGGGAGGAAAGGGGATTGAGGCCAACATTTATTGAGAACTTACTCTGTGGAAGTATTTAAGAATTTTATATACCTTGGCTCATTTAAACCTCACAACAACCTATGTGGAAGAGGGGATGAAGGACATGAACTTGTAGAGCAGCAGTTCTCAACCTGTGGGTCACGACCGGTTTGGGGGTCAAATGATCCTTTCACAGGGGTCGCCGGGTACTCGTATTTGGGCATATCTGCATGTGGGCCTGGAGCCGGATAGAGGAGCAGTGTCTCGGTTCCTAAGACCATTGAAAATATGTGTCTTCCGATGGTCTTAGGCAACCCCTGTGAAAAAGGTTGAGAACCACTGTAGAGGTTCAATAGAGTGTCAAAGGTCAAATTGAGTGGAAAAACTTCCTGGTTTTCCAAAGAAGTCCTGCAGAATTCAGAAACAAATTATATTTTGAGCTATTTGAAGGTAAGAACAGCATACGTTAATGCTAAAATAATGCAAAATAACCTCAGGTGCCTTCTGAGGCATTTATGAAGGGCTCCTCTGACCATGAAAGAATAGCAGAATCCCCAGCTCCTGCAGCACTCCCTCCCCAAGGAGGAAATGCTACGAAGGAGCACTAGTGGCTTTAAGCTCCTCTTCCTTGAAATAAGGGGTGAGGCCAGATGACCCTAAAGTTCCTTTCAGCACTGAAAGTCCATGTTTCCAAGTACTCGTACATGATTGAGTCTGGCAGATAAAGGGTGTTCGATTCAACTGGGACTAAGAAAGACCCTAATAAAGAATTTTTGGAAAACATTCCAATTGTCAAAAATCACTTCCCTATCTTTGAAGGCTTTGTTCTGCAAGGTTTTCACTTACCAGCTTTAATACAGCTTCCAATGCAAAACAAGGTCACAGTCTCCCTGCCTTCACTCATGCATTCATTCCACAAACAAAAAAATCCTTCTCTGAAATGTAGGTGGTACATTTTAATCAACACTTAAATGATGATCTTGAAATAATTGAGCATGCTAAAACACAAAAGGAAAGCGTTCAGCTTAAGAACAATTGAGGTTCATAATGCCTGATGTAAGACAAGAAAATCGATTATTGTTCTTTATCATGTTTTAAGGATCTGGGTTCTCAGTTGTTGACTAGGTGAAATAAAACCCTCATACTCTACTAGTGGAAGTCCTTGCTGCTACTGGAGAATGACCTGGCAATTTTTACCATGAGCTGCAGCGTAAGTCCAGCCCTTTGACCTTAGAATCTTCCTTCTAAGGATATAAACTTAGGAAAATCAACAGGAAAGTAGGCTGACAGAAGGAATATAGTGTACTGCTTAATTTCTGGATTTCTAGTGCCTGTATCCCAGTGTTCACCAGTTGTGGAATAAGAGCCACTTACTTAAACTCTCTGTGCCTTGGGTTCTTCATCTGCAAAATGGAGATGGTAATAATAGTCTCTGCATCATGGAGTTGTTAAGATGATTAAATGAGTTATTAAATGTAACGTTCTTTTCAAACGTTTCCTCATTTATTCCTCATAAAAACTCCATAAGGAAGGCAAGAGAAACATTGGCCTGATCTCATCAGTAATAAGCAATTAATTGTAGGCTCTCTTTTATTATTACTGTGTACATTATAGACACAAAGATGTTCATCTCAATATTATTTATGAGAATGAAAATTTGTTCAAAAATTGAATGTTCAGCAATAAGAGAATCATTAAATAAATGACATTTCCACATGATAAAATAGGCATCTATTTAAAATGTTTTCAAAGAGGAATGAATTAAATGGGGACAATTCAGCACATAATGTTAAGTGAAAAGATGGGCTGTGAATTGGTATGTATGTGATGATCCCAATTTTCACATGACATTGTCGTGAATAATGCAGGCTTCACCCAAATCCCTTCTTTGGAACACATATTCCTCCCCAGCTGCTGTGAATGTCACTGCTGATAGCTCACAGCTGCATCCCTCACTGGGAATTGTTCTCGGCCCTAGGAAACAGATTCATCCAAAATTAGCCCCCTCCAGGGGGCCAATGACTTGCTGATGCAGGGATACAAAGGCGCTCCCACTTATCTTAATTTGGAACCACTCTGAAAGGCCATCCCTGCTCCTGCTCCAGCTCCAGCTCCCCCACCCCATCAGCTGAGTCTCAGTGGCAACTGCATTTGGAGTCAGACTCTCCCTCTGCATGGTTCCCCCTCATTTTTTTAAAGGGTGTCTCCAGAGAGAACTTACCCAACATTCAGCCTGCAACTTGCCTCTCAGGGGACCCAATCTAAGATATTTTTACATTGAAATATTATGAGGGAGTATCTCTGAGTGATGAAATCCCCGGATTTCCCAAATTCTCTATAAGCAGTCTATACTGATTTTAAATGAATAAAGTGACATTATTTTAAAAGAGACAGGGTCTTCCCTGGAGTGTTGGAATTAATGAAGCCCAAGATTTTCAATACATAGATTTTATTTTTCTTCTTTATCTCAGACTTGACTTTTTTCTTTAAAAGTAGGTAGTATTTTAATTTAATTGCTATCGCTAGGTTAAATACAGAGGGTGCAAAAAATATATATACATATTTTAAGAAGGAAAACTGTATAAAAATTGCAAAACTCGATATATACCAATAACAAAAGATGAATACAAGTCTCGTTTGACTTCTGCAATTACAAGAGGTGCTCAAAGTGGGTTACCATCAGCGTCCAGACAATTCTGATTACGGTGAACTACTGCTCGAGCAACGTTGACCAGTGTCCACTTGTATACATTTTTTGGGCATCCCCAGTATATACATGCACACATTCAAATATATATGTATATATATATATATATATATATATATATA
>NW_017731511.1:2735072-2760183 GCF_001890085.2 Hipposideros armiger | reverse complement strand
TATATATATATATATATATATATATATATATATATATACACATATAGTGCAGTGACCTGGCCATCAGCATGGCTGATTCTATATCCCAAGGATGCTGCTGCAGCTTAAAATGTAACTTTTTTCTCTTGGAGAACTGCCTTCATACATAGTGCTATTCACTAATCACACACACACACACACACACACACACACACACACACACACACACACACACAAAACAGCCTCATTGCTTTATAATAGTATAATGTGTTTTATTTTTATTTATTTATTTATTTTTAAAGATTTTATTGGGGAATCAGGGGAAGGGGAACAGACAAGTGCTGTCATTTTGTTCTTCAGTCTAGTTGTGGAGGACGTTGCTTCACTAGCCCATGTTGGTATTATCATTGCACTCTTCCCGGGTGAGGCAGTCGCTCACCGGCCTCTGGACAGCAGCTCACAGCGGCTTTTGGCCGCTCATGCTGGCTGCCGGCCACACACGGTAGCTTATGGCAGCCCACTGCAGCAGGGGCTGCAGCCTACGCCATCACCAGTGATTCATGGCAGCCCAGCTCCAGATCGAGCTGTTGTTCACCATCTTAGCTGTAGAGGGCAGTGTCACTGGCCCCATGTGGGATCCGAACAGGGGCCCTGCTGCTCAGAGCTGGCGTCCCAACCCAGCTCTTAACCAACGCTCCAATCAGCTGGCCCCTTGGTGTTCTATTTTTATTAATCTTGACCATCTTCCCACTAACCCCACTGTCCACTCAGATTTGATTCTTCATACCACTTGAAAGGCTCAAAAGATACAGTTCTTCCTCAGAGTTAAGATTTTTTTCTTCATTGAGGATATTCAAAAGAATGTGCCAGAGGCTGTGATAACAGTTTCAAAACAGGAGGCCTTAAAACATCTTGTATGATGATACACGGTTGGAATACGTACTCAGACATCTAGAGGAGCTGCTTGGAGACGACAATGCTTTGCCTGTAACAGCTTTGGGTGTTCGTTTAAAACATAATCCGCCACACAAGTTTTAGTCACTTTTATGTTCAACATAATCCTTTAACTCTAATGCCATAGGTTGTCTATCAACAGCTTAGATTAATAAATAATAATAAAACTTTAAAAGTAATTGAGTCAGACTTTATACTTGTATGTGCAGCACTTCTCCCTCTATGGATAAACGCCAGGTAGTTGTGATGAGGCCAGAAAAAGCCATCAAGATCCACAGAAGCTGGAGATGAAAGAAAGCAATTTGTGGAAGACTCCCAGCCAAACAGTACATACGCGTTGCTACAACAACTGATCCTTAGGGAGGGAACAGGCAAAGCTTTTGGCTTTACATTTTTTGTGTCATCAATTTAACTATCATGAAGATGTACAATGTTCTTGCATCAGTAGCAATCTGATTTCTTTTTAACCCGAAATGTCAAGTACAACCCGATATAATAGAGAGTATCCAAGGCTCTGTATTTGGAGGGAAGCCATCATGTGGAGTCTAGGGAAATAGCTTGCTTTTAAAATGGTAGTCTTTCCAGCGATCCCAATTCTAGGAGTCTATCTCAAGAAAATAACCAGAATTGTAGGAAAATCTTCATGTACAAAGATGTTATCACAATGCTATTGCTTATTTATAATGACAACCAGAATAAGCTAAATACTCAACACTAGCAAAATGGTTGAATAGATTGCCACCTTTAAC
Source organism: Hipposideros armiger (assembly GCF_001890085.2). Taxonomy (NCBI): domain Eukaryota; kingdom Metazoa; phylum Chordata; class Mammalia; order Chiroptera; family Hipposideridae; genus Hipposideros; species Hipposideros armiger. Next base: position 2,758,501 of record NW_017731511.1, on the reverse strand, counting down.
TAATGTTTCTGAAGCCTTTATAATAAAGAAAAATACAAGTCATTATATGGAGTTAACAAAGCAAGACGGTTTTACGACTGTTGCAGTGTTAACTACAAATATATATGTGTATGCGCGTGTGCGCGCGCGCACACACACACACACACACACACACACACACACACACACACACACTAAGTAAGCAGTATAAACCAACTAGAAGAAGAAACAACAATATGTCACCAGCCAGTAGATGTCTTAGAGTAGTGAGACTATATGTGACTTTTGTTTTCCTTTAACTTGTTTGCATGTTACTGACTTTCTATAACGGAACAAAAATTATTAACTTTTATTATAAAAATAGAAGGAGGAGGAAGAGAGTGCCTATTGCTTCACTCTGGTTTCTGAGGTAATTGGAGGAAATAAAGCTGAGGGGTCATTCAAATCAGGCACCGGGGCCATCAAGATGGAGGGCAGAAAACCAGCAATGTAAGAAGTTGATCTAAAAGAACATGTTAAAATAAGGGAAAGGGTAACCACAATGAGAACTTGCATTAGGGTAATATTTCTAAATGTTAGCCAGTGTGATTTTCTTGTCTTTCTTTTCACCAAAGCTTTCTTCCATTCAGTCAACTGTATATTCTGAGACACTAGTTCAGAAAGTAGGAAAAACCATGAGTCTGTTCTTGGCCTCAGTTTTACAGCCCAAAGTCTCTGAGGGGCTATAAGAATTTGGGGCAGGAGTAAGGAAGAGGCTTGGTGGCCCTCAAGATTGGAGAGCATTGCCTAGACGAGGATGAAGGGGAGGGTTGGAGAGGGAACTAGAAGAGGTTGGACACTGGTGGGTCCTCTCCCCTGACTGTGAGAAAATGGGAGGCAAAAGGCCACAAGTCCAACACAGGTTTGAGGGTACATGTGCCCCTCTCCCAGGCAGAGCCAGGGAGGCTGCAAGATGCCAGAGCAGATAAGATGGCATGGCAGATACAAGTAGCTTATAGCAGCTGCTAGGTTTCCCCATTCCAAAGTGATACAGAAGAGAGGTTGGCTTCCTGCATGCCTAAGAGTAGCTCGGGAGGAGTGAATCTATCAACCACCCAGCTGGATGTGTAGGGGCAGAACACCCTTCACACTCCAGAGAACCCACCAAGTGGCTTACCAGCCTCAGCGTTTGGTATCCAGGGAGGTGCACCCAAGCCCTCTTGAACTAGCAGCAAGAGCCATCCAGCTCTGAAAGAACCCTGAGACGAGAACAGAAAGGACACAACAATGATCTGTGTGGCCTGATGACAAGGATCAGATAGAACAGACATTTCAGCGGCTGCCAGCACAGATAGGAAAGGATGCTAAACAAATATACTGTTCCCAGTCTAAAAGGTGGCCATAGGGAAGCCCCAGGAAATGCAATGTAATCATGGGGATGGAGGCTGCTGAACTAACTCAAATTTCATTTCTAATGCCCAAAGGAATGGAAGCTCAAATGAGAAAGCAGCTATTTCATTGATATTAAGAAGCCATTGATTGTAAAATGCATCATTAATTTGCAGAAAGAAAAATGCCAGTTAATCTATGAAATAATGCTTTGTCATCACTTAGAATTTTTATTTTGTACTTGCTGAAAAACCTCTTCTAGACTTGTTAGGAGATATATATATATATATTCCTAAAATTATCTTTACTTTCAGAATCTAACTCTTCTGAATCAATGTTCATATTTTTCTGCACAGTATTGTCCTCTGAGTTGAAGATGAAAAATTCCTTACAAGTGCTCCCACTATTGACTCCAGGTTTTCTTCCAAGATGTTGCCACCCATTCTAAAAGGTTTAATGTGGGTGCATTCTTCCTTGGCACATACTAACAGGCAATGTCTTTTTATCTAATTCAGTAACATAATTCATAGTTTCATATACTAGTAGTAATCTACCTGTATCACCCTGCATGAGGTAGTTGCTTTGCAGTGATCCCTCAAAACAAAAAAATCTTTTTGCTTTACTGATATATTTACATCCCATTATTCTGCTTCCAAACATTTGTGTTAATTTTGTTTCATTTCAATACTGAAATTGAAGATGATCTTTTTGAAAATATTTCAAACAGCAACTAAACTTGACTTGGGTAATACCAATAACGTATATAATTCAACTGAAGGGACAAATGTAAATACCAAAGGCCAAGTCTGAACACGCACAGGCAACACAAATTATGTCAGCACTGTCACCTGGCCAACAGCAATTCAAAGATGCCATCCATTACAAGACCTTGATTTCAGACATGTTAACATACGAAAAGGCATATGTTACAATTAATGAAGTATTGTAATTTGAGTTAAAGAAAAAAAATTTTTATTTTTTTTTTTCTCTTCTTCCTGGATATATAACAAGACCATACTTCCCAGCCCCTACACATTTAGATGGGGCCATGTAATTGATTTCTGACCAGTGGAATTTGAACAAAAGTGATCTGCCACTTCTAGGCCTGAACTCAAAATCTTTCTGTTTGATTGTCCACATCCTCTCTCCTTCCTCTTAAAAGCTGCCACCAGATTCAGAGGACTTCAGGGAGGATGCTAACACCCTCGAGGATAGTGGCATCCTCATATGGAAGGTGCCTAAGTCCCTGAACAATGTGTGCAGTAAACACCCTTGACCACCAAACCACATGGACAGTAACATGAGCAAACAATAAGGCTCTGCATGTAACAGTCATTACCCCCTCTATTTAGTACGTTCTGTAGGCCTCAGCTTCCTTGTTGCAAAAATTAAAGGAATTACTTAGAGAAGTTAGCACAGTGTCTGCCACACAGTAAGTAAATTGTTGCTATGGTATTATTTTTGTTGATATTATCATTGTTATTATGGAGGCCAAGAATGAAGGTATAGAATTCTAACAGGTTTTTTTTGTAGTGGGTAATAGAGGGAAGTAAAACTTTTATAAATACCAACTGATACAGGCTGTATTTAAAGTGAAATTTGAGCAGTCACATTTTCAGAGACTGAAAATAATCTGCAAATAGTAATAAAGGCCCCAAAACAAGGAAGTGATTGATACTCGAGCAGGCAGAGTGGGTTAAGGACCAGTGTCTGACTCAGGAGGTCACAGAAGCCGGGAGAAGGGGAATCTGAGTGAATCACTCTGGGCGATGGTTCTCGGGCAGTTCCTCGGGGAGGAGGAAGTGGTCATTGTCATCAAAATTCTGCTCACTGAATACATAATGGGAAAGTTAATATAGAATGAAATATGTATAGTTCTTTTTAAATAGCATTTCACTCATCTTCATTGATCCTTTTATTGTTTTCCTGAGGTCCACAGTTAAGAGATCTTTCAGGGGACTGCCATGGGACGCACTCCCACCTGCAGTGTGGAGACAATACTGGTAAATAAGGGGGCTCCTTTTAATCAAATGTGGCTTTGACAAGTTCTTTCTAGCTGCATGTGCAATGTATTCTGCTGTCTTTTGAAAATTTCCCCAGTCAATCTTGTCTATTTTTCAGGCATTCATTCAGTCATCCAATCAAGAAACCTCTATTGAGCACCAACTCTGTGCCACGCACTGTATTAGCTACTGGATATACAGCAATAGCAAAAATAAAATAGTCCCTGCCCTTATTGGTCTTATAGCTGAGTGCGGGAAAATGAAAGAAACAGGAGAACAGGTGAACAAAAGAAGTGTATAGTTACATATATAGAAAGTGCCCTGAAAGTGAAAAAAAAGAATGAAACCATGATGTTCTCTATTGGGAAGAACAAAAGGGGCTCCGTTTAGAGAGTTCATCCAGGAAAACCTACCCTAAAAGATGATAATATTTGCCTTGACTCCTCAATAGACTGTAAATGCCTTCAAGACAGGGATTCCCGCAGCATTTGGCAATGTCCCCATGCATAATAGGTGCTCATTAAATTCGCTGATGAGGCTTTTCTTCTAGAGAGTGACTGCCAGGAATCTGAGTTGTGGCCTCCCTTCTTCTGTTCATCTATTGCTTTCCCTTTCATCAGCAGCACCAGCTCCAAGGAGATGGCCATATTTTTCTATGCTTTTATTCTTTTGTAAGAGTTTCCCCAGTGGCCTCTCAAGCAGGCCTGATCTTTGTGGTTTCAAAAACGCTCCAGGATGTTTGGGAATAATCTCCACAACTGCCATTTCTCGCATATCAGATTTTGATGGTGGTTCACACATCCTGGGATGGTTTTCAGGACTATCTCCTCTCTAGGAGTACTGTCTAGAGCTGAATCTTTCTTTATCTACTCTCTTAAAGAAACACCACAGTCAGAGTCATTATTAAACGGAAAAATCAAACAGTAATAATACTCCAGAGACACTAGAATATTATGAAAAGGAAGTGTTTAAGTGGAAAATACCCAGCTTTGGAAAGAAAACTGGAGGCATCAGGACTTAAATACGAAACCCAGTTAAGGGATGTGAGAAATGGTGAGAAGCTCTTTTGCCATTGAGTCAAGTCTCTGGCAAATGATCCTTGATGAATCTAAATTTGCACTGGGATTTAAAACTTTCCATGCTCTTGTATTTCATCAGCTGCTTTGAGTTACTTTTAAAGAAACACATTTTTAATGAGAAATTTTTGACAGAGAATGCAGTGCAGATGTAATTCTTTGGAACAATTATTTTCTTTGTTGATGGTGTTCTTTTTTCACAGTACCCACTTGCAATTAAATAAAGCTGTAATTAAAACTCTAAATTCACTCAACATTACTGTCCTATTGGTCACCTCCAGAGATCATTAATATGTCAATGTGGAAAGAATGTTTTATCAGAAATGCAATGTGCTAAGACAGAAGGCCTTAGATTTTTCTAATCTGGAGTCATAAATTGGTACTGTGCAGGAAACTTTTAAGTGATTTAAAAATTATCACAATGAAATAAAAATCTAAGACTATAGACCATAGTACAACTTAACTCTCTTGGGGGTGGGAGGGAGACTATTTTGTGTTTGGGTCTTTTTTTTTTAACATTTTTATACAAATTACAAACATATTGAAGAATTTAGTGACATATATGTTACAGACATAGACCAACACACTTCCCGCAGAGCAGACATGAAACGTTCAGTCTAATTTTGCCATGACATAAGTGTATCTTTCTGAGTCTTTCCCTAACGGAGACAGGGTGTGTTAACTCATCAATTGAGTCTTTGAAGCTTCTTAAAGTGATTCAAGAATGATCTCCCCTCCCCCATTAGGTCCTTCTCTCTCCATCCCCTCCCCCTCCTCTAGCATTCCCCACTTTCCTAAAAGACACAACATCCTTCCAATAACACAAGCAAGCAACTTCCAAGAGTAACTAAGACTGCTTCTTTTCACAGCCCATCTGAGCCATTCATCCGTAATTTCTTCCTCATCTGCTCCCATCTTGTTCACCTTTTATTAAAACTACACTATCCTCTTATTATCTTTCACCAGTCCTCACAACACATTGCTTCCAAGTTAATATTCCTCAATGCAACTGATGAATCATTCCTTGTTATTGAAACTCCGATGCTCACTTTTTTCTGCCTAGGGAGCATTGCAAGATTTACTCTCAATTTACCTTTTTGGTGCAAGATGCGGCTTTGCCTTTTCGGTACCTTCAGCACCCCAGTTGAACTGAGTTGTCCTTAGTTTTCTGTGTAGACAGCATACTTGACCCTCTCCATATCTTCAGTGATTTTCTCCACAAGGAATGCATTCCTCTCATGTCCACATGTCCAAATACTATCCATACTTTAGGATCCATTTTGAGCAAAGTTGCTCCATGATTTGGGCTTTGAAGGATGATTGCAAGCACCATAGGAATCCTAGAGTGTTCAGAAAATTCCTGGAACTGACTTCCATCACATCCAAGCCTTCTCTCTCCCCACTAAGCTTAAATTACAAATATTATCCTAATATGCTCACTCTCTACAATTCACTCTCTCCTTTTGTTCTTTATTTACCAAAAAATTGAGTGGCATAGTCACCATGAACAATTATGGAGGTACAAGCGGTAGAGATGGGTAAACAGTCTACCCAGTGTCATTTGTAAATAGCTCCTCATGACTTGAAAGCTTTAGATGAGACCTCCTTGAGGAGATAAAAGGTCACCAGGGGATAGAAGATGAGACCTCAGGCCTGACAGTAAACCTTAAATCTTCAAGTTCTGGACATTCCCAGCCTGCACCAAGAAATTAATTCTCTAATCTTACAGATTTTCTATGAAAATTCCTGGCACTGACCTCTAGGCAAATTAGATTCCACTGCATACCTAAAGGTGGACTTCTCGTTTTGTCAGTGTTTTGGGCCAGGTCCTCTGATTGCAAGAACACTCTAGCTAATACATATAAAGGGTGGGTATTATGAGAATACATAGGGATCTCACAGAAACCCAAGAACAGGAAACAATAGCACATCCTGTTTTTGCCTTGTGAGATCTATCACTTGGGAACTATCAGAAACCATGGTCACTTTATTTCTTAGGATTTATCTGCTTTTCTTAACACATCTGTTCTTTTCTACTCTTTTTGCCATTCATTGTCCTCTGTTTCATCAAAGTCTTTCCTCCTTCCTAATTTTAACTTGTACTTGGTTTCTTAAGACCACTCTTGCCCCAACTTAACTTCTAATCTTGATGTCCATTCCCTAACTCGCTCAGTCTCTCAGTGCCCCAATCTACCTTAATGAGAGGGCAATGTGATTAATCCAAAAACATTTTAAGCAAGGTCACTGACAAGCCTAAGATTGGTGCACACCCAGCTTGTGTGTGATGAGGCAGTGGTAATAGGGACAAATAACATAATAGCTGTGGCCATTTCCTGTGAGACACTGCTCCTCTTAGAAGGGAGTTATGATTAGAGCCGGCAATGAGACCCTTTGCTAGTTCAGTTAGCAAACAAGCTGCAGCCTAGGAGTCATTTTAGTGTTTCCTAGATCTCCCTTCAATGAGCACATTTTTGGATAGCGAGCACACCCTAAATACTCTTTCACAATTTGGGAACCTAGCCTATCGATTCATCACTCGGGCCTTAAAATGTTCCAGCCTGTTGTCTTACCCTGTAGTTAAACACTAAGAAAGGTCTTTACAATCACACACTCAATGAAAGATGGCTCACTTTTTATGACTCTCCGGAATACTAAAAAAAACCCCAACAAACAAAAAAACCTCCCCCAGACATAATTCATTAGCCTTGTATTTAGTTAGAAAGGTACAGGATGTACCTTGTGGGAATAACTGTGAGCATAGGAGATAATTGGGCACATTTGGTGAACAGTGTTCACAAGAAAAACATTTGCCCATAGCTGTTAGAAGTCCCAAGATTTAGTACTAAGAGTTTATTGAGCATTGAGAAAAATTGCCAAATATGAAGCATTTCAGAATTAAATCCCTTCCTCAAGAAAACAAACAAAATGGGGAGGGGAAAACAAAGCTACACTAGAGAGAAGCTGAATGAACTCAGCCCCAGCATGCCCTTTTGGCATGCTGACTGGCAAGGAGAAAGCTTGTGATGTCTGCACTTGGTTATTTAGCTAGTACAGAGCCAGGGTATACTTTCTATACTGTCGGCTTCACCTTGTTCAATAGCTACAGCATATACCTGGCACCCTCACCAGGAAGCTGATTCTGCAGGCCCTTGTTCTCTTGGGGGATCGGCTCAGTTTGGGGGAGAGTGATTCAAAAGTATTGCCACCACTGAAGAAAACAACTAGGAAAGCACATGTCAACTCATCCATCTCTCCATCTTCACTAGCAGGGGACATCCTATCAATTGTCAGTGTCTTGATGATCATCCTGCTCTGCAATGACAGAAAACCAAGGAGGGAAAGACAACAGTGACCTCCCTCAATTAGGAACTGTATTTATTTTGTCAAGTCGAAGGGGAAAACATTGACCTTCTGAATAAAGTTCAAAAGGAATCTGATTAAAATTCAACATAGATGCTTAATATTTAAAAAATAACTTAGTAGTCTACAAATAGAGAAAGCAAAGATGTATAACCCAAACAAGATAAAGCCTGTCTGTATGAAACCAACAACAAATAGCATATGCATGGTGAAAAGCTGAGTTCTATTAACATCAAAAATAAAATGAAGATGCCCTTTCTCATCACTAGCATTTAATGTGGTCTGGGATTTCTAGTCATAGAAATAAGACAATGAAAAGAAAAGTAAGACGTAGCTTTTGGTAAAGAGATAAAATTGTTGTTTGCATATTATGTCATTGTTTATCTAAAAAACTTGAAACGATCAATAAAAAAACTATCAGCCTCAAAAACAGAATTTAATACAGCAGAAAGCTACAAAATACGCATTCAATTATTTCCTAAATACAGCAGCACTATATTAAAACTGGATCAAGATGATAGACTGAATACAGATGACAGTGGAGACTCCCACCCAAAATGTTTTAATATAACAAGGATAAACCCAACGAGCACTGGAAAATAGAAAAAAGCCTCATTAGTGACTAGAAATTGTGAGTAATTCTTTGAAAATAGAAGCATTCACAAGAGAAAAAGAACTAAAAAGTAGATCAGAACACAAGAACCTCAACTCAGGCTGAATAAACAAAAATTGCAGAGGGGGCCTTGAATCCATCAATGTGAGATTAATAGTTTGTAGGTAAATTTTATTTCTGAACTGATACAAAGACAATATTTGAAAACCGAATCTAGCAGAATATTAGGAATAATGTTATGACCAAGGAGAATTTATTCTATATTCAATGTAGAATATATTCATGAAATTCACTACAATAATAGATCAAAGGGAAAAGTATGAATTTTAATAGACTTTAAAAAGCATTTTTTGGGTTGTCGGAAAAGTCATAATGCATTTTTGCAACGAAAAACATAGAAAAAATACGTCATGATTTTTCCTACAACTCAATAATAAATTTCAATACATATTCCAATTTAAAAAGAAAAGAACCTTAGAAAAGGAATCAGAGAAAATGTCTTTAACTTAAGAAAGGTTATAAAGGTATATAGTAGATGCTTATAGAAAGCACCATATTGATGCAGAAATACTGAAATAATTCCCATTAAATAAAAAAGGACCAGAAAACACATTATCACTGCAATTATTAAATATTTTACTAGTAGTACTAACAAATTAAATAAGAAAAAAGTTTAGAAACATACATATGGAAAAGAAAAAGACATATCATCATTATTTGCAGATAATATAATTGTCTGCATAAAACCTAGGAGGATACAATAAGAAATTGTTAGAACTCATGAGAGTAGATATGGCTAATATAAGATCAACATAACAAATTTAACATTATCTCTAATCATCTGTAATAATCATTTAGAAAGTTAGAAGAAAAAAGACACTGTTCATAACAGCAATAAACACTGAAAAATCCAGCATGAAACACTGAAAAACTATGAGTAAGGTAAAAGAAAACCTAAATAAAGGGCAATATACCATTGTTTTAAACTGAAATATACAATATTTTTAAAAATTAATCAAAATTCCAAAAAAGCTTTTCTGGGCCATGACAGACTGATTCTAAATTTCATATGAAAAATAAATAAATAAAATGAATGAGAGAAGCCAAGACATTTTTAAAAATAACAGTAATGGGTAACTTGAATGCTAAAAAGCTAAGGAAAAACATATTAGTAATAGATGATGAATAGAGAGATGACTCACTGAAACAAAATATTCAAAAATGAGAATTTAAAATATTATAAAGGTGGCATTTCAGATCAGTGGAGAAATAACAGCCATGATATTGCAAAAAATAGGTATTCATTTGTTTGTTACTTCATACCATACTAAAAATAAATTGCAGATAGATTAAAGAACGAAATATTTAAAAATAAAACGTAAGTTTAAAAAACAAAGTATCTTTTTATAATCTTATGAATGTTCAGTGTGGGGCAGAAAACCCAAAAGCCAAAAACCAAAATCATACAAAGGCATTTGACTGTATAAAAATTGTAAGCGTGTGCATACTAATAGCATAAAAGCCTTAAAAGGCATTCAACAGACTGAGAGAACATACAACCAACAATAAATTACTATTCATAATTCAGAAAAGGCAATTACCAATAAATAGGGACAAGACAGATAACTCACTTGAAAATAAACAAAATATTAGAACAAGCAATCACATAAGAAAAAATGCAAATGGACAACAAACATATTTGCTCAACCACACTAGGAGTCAGAACGATGCAACTTAGAATAATAAAAATGTATTTTTTGCCCAAGATAGGAAGAACTGGAAAGGTTACTAGCATCCAATATCAGCAAAGCCATAAAGAAACTTTATTACTGAAAAAAAATTGTAAACCATGACAAAACCATTTTGCAGAGCAATTTGGAAACATGTAAGTAGCATTTCCACAATCTGTGAAACACAAAGAAGCTTGGATAAAGATATTAATTGAAGGGGTTTTTTTTTTCTTTTATTGTTTTTTTTTTCTTTTATTGTAGCACATCCATTCAATTGACTCAAACCTCCTGACTTTTTTCCCCCTTCTTCACTGCTGAAAATGGACAGTTCATCAAAGCCCAGGGGGTAAATTTTTAGGTTTCCATTGCTGAGAGTCCAGGATCTAAGAGGCACAGAAAAGAATAAAGGCAGAACCCACCCCCCACCCCCACCACTGCCCAGATTCAGCAGCAGTTTAAATATACCAAGGGTCAGATCAGAGGGCCTGTACCAATCAGATGACCTCAACATAAACACCACCATGACTGGGTTGCCATGTCAATCCTACTTCCAGTGGATGGCAAGACATTGCAAAGTGAAGATCTGCACTGTTTGAAATTCCTGGCCATGGATACAACTCAATTCAACAAGCATTTACCTAGACACTACATGGGGAAACGTGGATGAGTTAAGACACAGCTCATGACCTCTAGGACTTCATGTCTTTGTTTTTGTTTTCTACTCCATATACTTAGTGATAATTATGATTACCTGGGCAAAGGCTAGCTACACCACACTAGTGGTTCTCAATGTGAAGTCCTGGGATGAGCAGCATTAGCATCTCCTAGAAACTTGTCAGAAATGCAGATTCTCAGGTCCCACTCCAGACCTACTGAATGAGTATCTGGGGGTGGGGTCCTCAGGTGATTCTGATGTACACTTAAGTTTGAGAACCATCACTCACCACTATTCTATATTAAGCATTAAACAATGCCTGGATCATTTTCATTGTAAAAGTTTTGCTTAAGATAACTTATGAATATAAAAGAAACTGCTGTATAATTTGTATATGCTAGTTGATTATAAAGCGGTGGGACAGACTTTGCACAAAGGACTTCTGGAAACATTCTATTATCATAGAGTTATCCTATATAGAATGTTCCTATAGTGAAAACATTCATTTACTGCTACATCAATGCATGATTATGTCCTGAGATCCTATTATTTATCTGACACTAGATAATGTTGTAATGAACAAATTTGGACATATAGCTTTTTTCCCCCTGAATTAATTCCATGGGATACATTTCCAGGCATGGGTTAACTGGTTGGGGAATAAAAATTAGGAACATCTTTATAGTTCTTGATGCATTTCGCCATGCTGCTTTCCAGATGGGGTTGTCCTCAAATGATGCCAGCTGTCCTGTGAATGTAAGTTTCATCACCAAATTCCCCACAAAGGGCATAATCATTCCATTTTTATATGTTTAAAATGTTGCCCCTAGGCTGCTCTATTCTACTTACTTTGTTTTCTAATGAGGTTGTAGATTTTTCCCATGTGTTTCTTTAATATTCACATTGCCTCTTGTATGACTCATCTGGGGATGATATCTTGGTTATCAGAGATAACACTTTAGAAAATACTCAAGAGGTTCCTCCTAGACTCTGGGAACAGAGATGTGTTCCAGGTGTGTTCCAAGTGTATAAGAATATGAAATTAAGCATCTAAAAGATAAGAAATCCCTCACCTGGTCCATTGGTAGAGCTTCTATTAAAGTATCTTTTTCTTTTTGAGTTTTCCAGGGCTGTTTCTAGCCCATATAGAGTCTGTGTGAAATAGAAAAAAAAAAGAAAAGATGTCTCTTCCTGGGGTTGCCATCCCTTGCCCCAGGCATGGGACTTGATAAACAGAGGGTTTTGGCCTCCTTTCACTCCCTAGCCCAGGTGCCCTTGTCAATTGCAACTGCTTGACCTTATCCTACGGCTCTGAGTTCCTATGCAAAACTCCTGATTTTCTAAAAACCAGAACAAAGCAGAAGGAATCCTGTCATCCCCTCATTTCTGTGGCCTTAGCTGCTTGCATGGTGGCCTCAGGTTTGAGGGTGGCCCCACCACTTGTGGTTATCTTTTCTGTGGTTTGGAAGGAAGTCCTTGGCTTAGGCAGGTTGGACACCAAGAATTGGAGGGCATCTCCTGCCATGGCTCTTGCAAGTAAGTGCTGTGTGTGTCACTGTGTCCCATTAGTGAGAAGGGAGGTCATATCTATAGAGCCTAAGGAGCCTCTCTGCTGCTCTCCCTCCTGTCAGCTGTGAACTCTCAGTCTCCACCTCGCCTAGTCCCTGACCACTGACCTCTCACCAATGCTCTTTATTCTTTCAAATATTGACATTCTTTTATACCATCAGCCACACATGCTCAAGCCTTTCCTAGCTTAAAAGAAAAATTTATTCTTCCACTCAGCACCTCCTCTAGCTGCTGCCCTTTCTGCTTGCCTTAACAGCTAACCTTCTAAAGCAATCTTATACGTCTACTTCTTCACCTCCTATTCAATACTCAGCCTGCACAATCTGGCCTCCAACCCAACAATTCCTCTAGAACTGTTCTCACCATGGATACCTGCTTAACTCTTTAATTGCCAAACCCAAGGGGCATTTTTCAGTTCTTATTGTAATTGATCTAAACAAACTATTGATCCTTGAAACGCTCTCTTCTGTTTCCTTGATTCCATCACGTGAGGATGTATGTGCTCCATAAAGATAGGGGTCTGTTTGTTTTTTTACTAACGTGTCTCAGATAAGGGTTTGGCCTATAATAGGCTCTAAATAAATATCTGTTGAATTAACTGTTGTTTCCTGGTTCTCCTCCTACTTATCTGGACATTCTTTCACAGTGTCCTTCTACCTCAGTTTTCGGCTGATATTCAGCTTCAGCTTTGAAAGGCCAAGTAACTGAATGTCAATGTCATTGCTATTTCTGGCATCCCTGAACTTGTGCAAACCAATAACCATATGATAGCACAGGTTTCCATTGTTTCTGACCATACACCACTGAAATACAGAAAAGGCATGTCAGTCAGATTTATTTTTAATATCAAAATGTTTACTTTCAAATATAAATAAACATTCTAGATGTAACTTGGATTGAAAATCTTAAGTGCTGTATATGCAGAAACTCTACCATTTAATTAAAAAATAGACATCACCACAGGAATAAAATGCTGAAATAATTAACAATAATTGTGAAAGCTGTCTATTTCATGTATAAAAGTAATTAAAGGCTTTCAAATAGTTAAATAAGAAAATGGTGATATAAACATGGTTAGCAGTTTTGTTTGCTAAGTATCTTTGGCAAGAATATGATGTCCTCTGAATCAAAAAGTGTTTATAAAATGTTAAATAAAATTTTAAATTATAATAATACAGGTCAAAATAGTAAAGATACCATGATTTTAGTCTTTGTAGCATTTCTTGATATACTAGCATTCATGAAAATAACTAAAATTACTTTTAAGAACTATATTTAATGCTCAGTTATTTAATTGCATTTAATAGTTTATTAAATGCAATTTAATAATTGTATTTAATTGCATTCATGCAATTCATGAATCTTTCAAGAAAAAGTCCTATTTGGGAATCCTTTCATGACTTGTGAGGATAAATTAAAAGGAAAATGTCACCTTTGCCACCCCCAGCTTTCACAAGCAGGAGGTTCTCCAACATCTGGACACACAATTGGTTTATCTTTGGTACAAACACAATAAATACTATAAAGGAAATAAGGAAAAGAAGAAAGTATCAGAGATCAATGGGGTATCCCAAAATGTCTTGCTTCTCCACTGACCTCAACTGAAAGTGCAGAGCAGTTCAGTATTGTAAATGTGAAGATGCTTGACCACAAGAGAAGTCCAGAAAGAGACAGTACTAAGAAATAATGGTTTCTACGCTATGCTATCAAAGTGTTCAAATTTGACTACTCAATTTTTAAATAACCAAATAGTAATAATGATTACATTGAAAAATAAGAATTCAAATTTATTCTCATATGCCAGAATTCCATTCTATGACAGTTTATTAGTTTTGGCCAAATATTGATTTTAACACTAGGCCATTCCACAAAATTATCTATTTATAAGTCCTCTTTTTCTGTTGACTCCTTAAATATTGATATCTCCAAGAGAAATACAGGCAAGAAAGAGAAATGTTAAGTAGCACGGCAATCTTTTAAGAGCAGACTATGGGACAAAACAAATAACCTATTTTCTTTAGCAAATAAACCTAATCCTTAAAAAAAAGAAGACGAAAAAAAAGAATCGACTCCCAGATTAAGATCTAATAGTTGTATCAACTAATTGCAATATATAGGCCTTAGTGGGATTATCACTCAAATAAACAAATTGTAAAATAAATAAATATACAGAGGGTGCCAAAAAAATGTATATCCATTTTAAGAAAAGAAAAAACTATTAACATTGTAATACTCATTATATACTGATAACAAAAGATGAATACAAGTCACGTTTGACTTCTGCAATTACAAGAGGTGCTCAAAGTGGTTAGCATCAGCATAATTTTAATACAGTTTTTTTTTTCTTTCTTAAAACGTGTATACATTTTTTTGGCACCCTCTGTATTTATATGTATATTTATGTATGTATATACAAAATAGTCGTAGGAAATTTGAATGATTACTGGATATTTGATTCCATTAAAAAAGTACTGTTTATTTTTTAGGTGTGAAAATGGTATGAGTCCTTATTTCTTAGAGATATTCACTGAAACGTTTATAATCTAGGTGGGGGGAGTAGATGGAGGCACAGACGAAACAAGATTGACTTGTGCTATGGTAGCCAGCCTCCAAGATGGCTCGAATGACCTCACCTCTTGGTCTTCACGCTCTTGCATAATCTCCTTCCACATGGAATAGGGTTGACCTTGTGTAACCACAAGATATTGTGGAAATGTCTGACTTCTAAGAATAGGTCATAAATATAGCTCTTGCCTTGCTATCTCTAAGATAGCAAGAAGCCAGCTAACTACTTGTTGTGAGAACACGTGAGCAACTCTGTGGAGAGATCCGCATGAAGAGAAACTAAGACCTCCTGCCAACAACCAGCACTAACTTGCCAGGCATATGAGTGAACCACCTTGGAAATAGATCTTCAAGCCCTAGTCAAGCTTTCCAATATCCACAGTTCCAGTCTAAGCCACAGCCACACAGCTAAGCCACTCCTGGATTTATGACCCACCAAAAAAACACACAATAATAAATGTTGATTATGTTTTTAAGTCTCAGAGTTTTAGGGTAATTTGTTTATGTGCAATAGATAATTAGTAAAAGTGAATTATTGAAGTGTGGTGATGGGTGCCTAAGGAGTTCATTACACCATCCTCTCAATTTTATAAATTTTAAAATTTCATAATAAACACATCATAAGGCCAATATTAAGAAACAAAATATTGGTATTTCATAGAAGTTCGTTATCTATCCTATTCTCTACACTCTACTTTTATACTTAAATGAATGCTCTCATACCATCATAATCTTATTGTCTCCCAAATATTTATCTAAATCCTAGACTTCTAAACTAAGCCAGATTCATATACCTAACACTTATGACAAATCAATCATCTTTAAAAAACAAACAAACAAAAAAAAAACCATACCAAACATCTCTTCTCTCAAAACTGCTCCTCTTATGTCCCATCTTCATGAACGTCAACGTTGTTGGACTAGTTATCCAAGTCACAAACCTGGGAGTCATGCTGAACTGGCCTCCACTCTCACTCACTAAGCCCACCACTTTCCAGGTCTTGTTTGTTCTATGTCCTGAACAGCCATTTATTATATCCCCCCTCATCTTTCTCTATTCCTACTTCTACTGTACCTAGCTAAGACTCCCATTTTCCCACACCAATCTCTTCGCTCACTTTGTATTATTAGGGTAGGCTAAGCTAAGGTAATAAATCCAAATGCACAATAACTCAACATTATAAATGTTGATTTCTGGCTCACATAACAGTCCAGGGTGTGTTTCAAGACAGCAGGGAAGCCTATACTGATGATGGCACTAGCATCTTCATGACTTGGTTTTGAAGGTCTCAACCCAGACAGCTGGTAGGAAGAAAAACATAAAGCCTAGCACAGGTGAGGTTTTAATTGGACTGGCCAAGATGCAGCACAATTCATTTGTACACACGTTCTGTAGACTGGAATAAGGACACACGACCACCCCTAATGGCAAGAGAGACTGAGCTATGTGGTCCGTGTATCCAAGCAAAAGAAGGACATTTTGGAAAACAGCTGGTGTTCTTTGCCAAATATCTTTTATATATTCATCCTTCACCTTGCTACCAGTGTCCAACATCAAAGATAATATTTATGGAGTGGCAATTATGAAGATTCTCCTCAAAATTCTCTAACAGCTCCCCATTATTTATAGGGTAAAAACTATAACTTATTATTATTATATCAAGACCCCTGCTGCTCTGCCCCTGATAGCTTCCCACCTCATTTCATGTCATTCCCTCTCACACTAGTATTCAACTAGGCTGGACCATTTGCCATTGCCTAAACATGTTATGTCTTTATACACTTTTCTTCTCTCTGTTCCACCCACAAACTCCTACTCATCCATCAAGCCTCAGTTCAAGCATCACATCCTTTAGGAAGCGTTCACAATTACTACACCTCCACTTCCACCTGGGGCGGAATAAGAAGCTAGCTCCTCCTTTAGCTCTTTAGCACCTTGCACTGACCTCTCTCTGCTCAGTAACGATCACTTTGCCTTGTAATACCTGTCTCTCCTGTAGGACATGAGCTGGCTAATGGGGAAAGCAGTGGGTATGCTATGTATTCTTCCCCTATCATTAATGGGGAAGCAACCATTTAGGCAGTTTTAACATTTCCAATTCCACTAGAGCTTACAACTACAGCCAAAAATAAAAATCAACATATAGAAAACATCAGAAAGGTAAATACAACTTCCTCCTTCTGCTGAGTAAATGGCACCACCACCATCACCCCCACTTACCATATATATATATATATATATATATATATATATATATATATATATATATATATATATATATATATATATATATATATATATATATATATATATCCTACATGTGTGTGTGTGTGTGTATATATATACTCAAAGACATGAGTGGCTCCCACAGGCAGGCGACCATATGAAACACTCCAATTATATAGATGGGCCAAGAAAGAAGAGACCTCTACAGGAAAGACAGAAAATTCTTCCAAACTGATCCTGACCTCTGGCCTTCTTCACTATGATCAACCAGTATTCCACTAAAAAGTTTCAGCCACAAAATGGGGCATTTTTTCCTTGTGATTCACATTACCCAGAAGCCTCTGGTTTCCCGGAATTTGTGTTAAGTAGTAGCTTTCAAAGATGATAATATTTGCCAACATCCCTGGGGCACTACTTTACATTTTCTTAAAACAAAAGGGGGGTTATTTTGTTCATATTTCTCATTTCTACAGGCTTTTGCATATATTAGTTCTTCTTCCTCTGGCATTCAATAGCAATGTGTTCCCACTAAATTATGAGAATTGCGTTATTGTCTTTTAAACATCAGTTGTCAATTAAGGTTTGACAAACAAGCTCCCTGACATTCTTATTCAGCATGTGGATACTAATTTCTCACTCATTTTGAGAAACACTGGTCACAGGCAGACAGTAGTAAATACTTGAGAATTTGATTTTTACCAACTTCCCATAATTGCTCGCTCAAGTCTATATGCCTACATTGTCATCCCAAGCAATAATCTTTTTAAAATGATCCTGTCATTATTGTTGATCTCACCAAATCAAATTACTCTCTGTTGATAATTTGTTATCTTTCTTCTCTGGACTTTTTTCATCCTTTTTCACATCCCAGAAGTGTGCTTTATCATACTTCCTCCTGACCATGGATAAGTATGTCCAGATTCCAGCTTTCCTGAAAGGACTAGTTCAAATGCCAACATATCCTCTATGAAACTTCTATGATGCTATCCTGCCCAACATAAGCTATCTGTCCTCAATGTAGTTCCTTCTTCTCTAACATCTTATACTGCATTTGTAGACATCACCATATATGTCTTAACTTTCCTACTGCATTACAAGGTCCTTACAAAAAAAAAATACACATGTTCTTACTATGTTATTCTTACAGGATCTTTCAGAGTATTGGATTTATAGATGATTCTCACTAAGTGCTTGTTGAATTAATACATTTTTCTTGAATATAAATTGCTATCCTAGGTAAATTGTTGCTTTAATTAAGAGAGATTTGGGACAAGGTTTTTATAACTATTTGTACAGTATTTGATGTATACAACGTAATCCAAGTCCCCCTATTTTTATGCTCAGTGATTCACCATCTTTGCCCAGAAAACTCTTACTCATCACTAGAATGTAAGCTTCATGAGGGCAGAGGCAAGGTCTACTGTTTTCTCTCTATGCCCTTGTGTGTAGTAAGTACTCGATACATGTATACCAAATTAACCCTTCAAGACCCAGCTCAATTGCTTTCAAAAGCTTTTCAAAACAACTCCAGATTCATTTATGCCTAATGTTACATACATATGTGTAATACACATATATTAATAAACACATACATATGTGTATGTATGTGTGTGTATATATATATATGTGTGTGTGTTTGTGTGTGTGTGTGTGTGTACATACACTTTCTTTGAATAATTCAATATAACAATCATCCAAAGAAACTATTATTATTTCCATTTTGTAGATGAGAAAACTGAAGGTCAGAGACCTTTAAATAATCAGATTACAAACTGGTTGAATGTCAATCCTTGAATTCTAATTCAAGTATGCTTAATTCCACAGGGCTCTTTTTGCTGCACCACAGGGGCTCTTATCATTTCAAGAGGCTTGAAATTTTCTTCACTTTCCAAAATCAACAGCATAGTAATATAATCTTTCCAGGGTTCGCATTAATTTTAATATCTATATTCCTTTGAGATGTATTTTTCTTTCTGTTCTTTACTTCATGGTACGCTCTGCTTGGGAAAGCATTCTGTCTATGATGAGAGCTTTCATTCTAGTTTTGTACTGCCCTGAATTCCTTTTCTATATATGAACTAATAATGTATTTTTCTTGGAGTTCTCTCAATTCTTGTAGTTTAATAAAGCTTCCTAAAACACACTGAATTTTTTTTTCCTCTGTGCACATTTCCTCCTTCCTACTGATGACCTCTCTCTTATTATGGTCTGTCTTTTTGCTAATATTTTATTTTAGCATACATTGGCTAGCTCTTCCTTTCACTTTTTAATTATATAAGCAATACATCTTTATTGTAGAAATGTTAGAAAATACATATAAGTAAAAGGAAAATATTAACAATTAGAAATCCCACCATCCAGAGAAAACACTATTACGACTGCAGTCTCCATATTGTTTTGTTTTATCTATATGAATATATGTGTGTGGATATAAACAGATTTGTAACATAAAACCCTATTATACAGATGAGTTATTTTAATTAAAATTTAGTCATTTAGTGTTCCATGGGTGTTAAAAAGAAGAGTTTTTTCTGCAAGGAATAAAATTTATTATAGATGTAAATAAATCTGTTAAGACAAGACTGAGACTCTAATAAGAAATCTGGGATGGAAATATAAATATGGGAGGTATCAGGATACAGAAGGTATTTAATATCATGTGAGTAGATTAGAGCACCTTGAGTAAAAGTATAGAGAGAGATGAGCAGGTAGAGAAACACCTACAGCCTGGGAGACTCTCAAGTTAGACCTGTTATAGAGGAGAAACAGGTGAGAGAAGAACTTTAAGGCTGTGGAGTTTAAGATTTGGGACTTAGGATCTCTTGTTCTTCAATATGAATCGACAACCAAGCAACATCTGGAAAGTCATCTCCACTAATGTGAGAAACAGAGAAATAAACTGTAAAAAGGAACTTGAAGAAAAAGAATAAAACAATGCAAACAGCAGAAGAAATCTTAAAATTTTTAAAAACTCTTATTATTCCCTTGGAATGATGAAAATATATTGTGTCTAGAAATCCACACAAAAGAAAAATTCAGAGAACAAGAAAAAGATCCTGGAAGTAAAAAGATAACCAAAATTCTTGTTAAAAAAAAAAAGGAAGATAAAGTCAAGAAAATATCCCAGAAAGTAGAACAAGGAGAGAAAAAAATTTTTTAATTAAATATGAATTTAGAAGTTCACATATGACTAAGAGGACTTCCAGAAAGGGAGAACAGAGAAAACAGTGGGAGGGAAATTATCAAATACACACACACACACACACACACACACACACACACACACACGTACATACACAGATACACTTAATTCCCAGGATTAAAAAACATAAAACTATAAAGTAAAAGGGTCTACTATCACACAAAATGAATAAAAAAGGTTCCGAAACACACAATCATGAAATTTCAGAACACGAAAATAAAAAGAAGATCCTAAAATCTTCCAGAGAGAAGAGACAGGTTTCATAAAAGAAACAGAAACACAGACGCTATTGAACTTTATCAGTTACATCAGATGTGGTGGCATAGTGTAAAAGTTGGGAACCTGACACCTAGGTTTGAATCCTGACTCTACTCTCTGCTAGCAGTGTGACGTTGGACAGGTAATTAATCTCTCTGGGCCTCAGTTTTGTCATCTGAAAAATGGCATTAATAATGATATCTACATCATAGGGTTATGATGAGGATTAGATGAGTTAATATTTATAAGTGCTCAGAATAATGTCTAGTACTTAATATTTCCTATTTAAGTATCTTCCAAATAAATTTAAAGAAGACAAATTGAATAAGACTGCAGAATTCTAAGGGAAAATGAGTTACCACCTAGAAGTCAATACCTAATTAAAACTCTTCAATTAGTAGGAGAATAGAAAAACCATCTTTTCAGGCATGCAAAATCTCAAAAAATTTTAATTCTTCTGCACCCTTTTCTTGGGAAGCTCCAAAATTGTGAGCATCACTAGAAGAGGGATTAAACCAAGAAAGAGGAAAATATAGTAGCCAGGAAATAGGGAATCTAATGCGAGAGAAAAGTCCCAGGTTCACAGGAGTATAGCAGGAGGCCTAGAGGGCAACCAGTGAAGATCAAAGAAATGTCCCCAGGAAAATAAATGGAATGGATAGGTTATAGCCAGATTTGACCATTATATTGAAAGGAAGAAGAAAAATTAACAAAGGGTATAAAGTACAGGAAATTGACAAATGAAAATAAATCAGGCAATTACGAACTCCAGGAAAACCCAGAAGTTGTATAAGAAACAATCAGCATACTGCTTGGCAAAACAGAGAGCAATATTTATCCAGTCCAGTGAGGCAAACACTATGTAGTCATTTAACTAAAAACTGTGATGTAACTGTACCTGGAGGATTGGAAAAAGATAAGAATTACAGGATGGGGGACAAGTGCACTAAATATAATTTCTAAAATTAGAAAATAAAGAGATTGAGTATAGACATATTATTTAAAAATGTGGAGGTAAATGCCAAACCAGGTATTTGTTCCATGTAGTGTATCTGAAGTCTCCTTGAATCTCCTCACTGATCCTGGGAACCCTTTAAACTTCCTCTTAGATCTAAATGGAAGGCTGATACGTGTTCTTGTAACCATTTCAAAAGGAGTCTACAAAAAGCGGGAGAATACTGAGGCCTGAGCCTGCCCAGGGTCAGACTGGAATGGGGGTATTTATCTTTGTTGTTTGACTTCCATATTTTATTCTGTCATAAGAAGGCAATTTTCCATGTCTAGTTTATTGTTTGGCTTGGTAGCCGCTCTTGGTACATCCACTCATTTGGAAGTCTCCCATCCATCCTCTTGCTGAGAAAATAGTCATTGATACCATTCCTGTTTGGGAAAGTCCTTATCTGCCTTGGTGCGAAAGCCCTAAGTTACTGAAAAGATGGATCGAAGAAAATTCCCAACTTGCTTTTCATAGCTATAAGCTGTGCGACCTATTATTATAGCCATATCTTCCACCCTCACGCTTAACCTTGATCATTTTAAGGGGTGCCAATAGGGCTTCCAGGGTTTCCTCTCTTCTCCATCTCTTCACTCTGTCCTCATTGCACCATATCTAATAGAAATTCTTTGAATTTTGTGGAATTTCGTTGGCACTATTCCCTGGTTTCAAAACAAATTAGTTGGAGGTATTTTGCTTTTGTTTCTTTAATGTCTCTTGGCTATTTTGAATTCTAAGAAAAACTTCAGAAACTTATACATAAGCTACCATCTTTCCCAGAAGTCTGTGGCAACTGGCAAGGTTTCTTGATTCTCCTAAATGGGCTTAATTCCTATCTAAATATTCTTGTAACATGTATTAAAAATAGACCTTTGCAAATTCACAACCTAAAAATGACTTACATTTTAATGTATACTAGGTCACACCACCTGGTCCTGCATTGATTTAGGAATCACAGCAGAAGTAAGAGGTGGATAGGAGAACAGTAAGTCAGACACTGAAGTCATAGAGAAGATGACCAGGAAACTGCAACAAGGAGACATACTGGATTGTAAATTCTAATGGCATCAACTTCAGAGGAGCTGGAGATGGTGTGTGTGTGTGTGTGTGTGTGTGTGTGTGTGTGTGTGTGTGTGTGTGTTTATTTTTGGGGTTTTTTTGTTTATTGTTTTTTGGACAAGAGCAGTAACAATGAGGAATGAGATCTATACCTATTTCATCACTCCACCCTACCAAACCTTGAATTACCTGAAATGCAAAGGGAAAATCAGTTTCCACTTGAAAGAGCTACTGGGGAAGCAGTGCATTTGGGGGGCAGCCAGATACCAGTTATAGAGGATACTAATAACAGTGGAAGAAATCGCTCAATTAGGTTGTTGGTGTAGAAGAAGGAAGAGGGAGAGGGTTACAATCCTGGAAAACACTGACATCAGACCTTATGCCTAATTTTTAATTATTTTGTAACAAAACCACAGATGTACCTAATTTTAAAATGCATGTAATACTAAAAGTTTTATAATGACAAAGAACAGATTTCTACCTCTACCCTGCTCCATGCTCTGGCCCTACACCCCAAAGGCAATGTCTCAAATCATTTTCGACTAGTCTTGTTTTTCTTGGTATTTGCCTTTGTATATTTAGCAGAAAATTGTGCTTCTACCTCTTTATTCATGAATTTTAGACTTTACGTCTTACCTGTTGATTTCCTATTATGGTGGATGAGGACTTAGTCCTTCCACTTTAACCTTCTCCTCACCCCACCACCCCACTCCAACTGCCTCAACAATTTTTGGTAAAATCATTAATCAGTGTTTGAATTATAATAATGCA